>NC_143025.1:87812500-87885000 GCF_057628025.1 Oncorhynchus mykiss | reverse complement strand
GGCTTACCAACCGAGCCAACACCTTATTACAGTGGTGGAAACTAGCTTGGTCATCCCCTCCCTCCCTCCCTCCCTCCCTCCCTCCCTCCCTCCCTCCCTCCCTCCCTCCCTCCCTCCGCCTCGCTGCTATTCTCAGCCTAGACCATAATTACAACTAGTGTGTCCAGTGTTGAGAGGGGTTTCCCCAGTCCAGCCAGGGAACCAGTCCAGTCCAGCCAGGGAACCAGTCCAGTCCAGCCAGACAGGTCGTCCAGCCAGGGAACCAGTCCAGTGCAGCCAGGGAACCAGTCCAGTCCAGCCAGACAGGTCGTCCAGTCAGGGAGCCAGTCCAGTCCAGCCAGGGAACCAGTCCAGTCCAGCCAGGGAACCAGTCCAGTCCAGCCAGACAGGTCGTCCAGCCAGGGAGCCAGTCCAGTCCAGCCAGGGAACCAGTCCAGTCCAGCCAGGGAACCAGTCCAGTCCAGCCAGACAGGTCGTCCAGCCAGGGAGTCTGGTCAACATGCCATCACTTATTTTTCCACCTCGCCCCAAGGTCAATCCAACCAACCACATCGCTCCCAGACGCAAACCTCCAACTACACAGCCCTCCAGACCCAGCCCTTCAGATCCAACCCTGCAGATCCAACCCTCCAGACCCAGCCCTTCAGATCCAACCCTGCAGATCCAACCCTCCAGACCCAGCCCTCCAGACCCAACCCTCCAGACCCAGCCCTCCAGACCCAGCCCTCCAGACTCAGCCCTCCAGACCCAACCCTCCAGACCCAGCCCAGCCCTCCAGCCACCTCTCAACCTAGTCCTAGCCCTCCAGTCCCAGCCCTCCAGACTCAGCCCTCCAGTCCCGGCCCTCCAGCCACCTCGCCCCCAGTCCCAGCTCTCCAGTCACCTCGCCCCCAGTCCCAGCCCTCCATCCAACTCTCAACCCAGTTTCAGCCCTCCAGACCCAGCCCTCCAGACCCAGCCTTCCAGCCACCTCTCCCCCAGACCCAGCCCTCCAGACCCAGCCCTCCAGTCACCTCGCCCCCAGTCCCAGCCCTCTAGACCCAGCCCTCCAGTCACCTCGCCCCCAGTCCCAGCCCTCCAGACCCAGCCCTCCAGACTCAGCCCTCCAGACCCAACCCTCCAGACCCAGCCCAGCCCTCCAGCCACCTCTCAACCTAGTCCTAGCCCTCCAGTCCCAGCCCTCCAGACTCAACCCTCCAGTCTCAGCCCTCTAGCCACCTCTCCCCAGTCCCAGCCCTCCAGACCCAGCCCTCCAGCCATCTCGCCACCAGTCCCAGCCATCCAGACCCAGCCCTCCAGTCACCACGCCCCCAGTCCCAGCCCTCCAGACCCAGCCTTCCAGACCCAGCCCTCCAGCCACCTCACCATCAGTCCCAGCCCTCCAGACCCAGCCTTCCAGTCACCTCGCCCCCAGTCCCAGCCCTCCAGTCACCTCACCCCCAGTCCCAGCCCTCCAGACCCAGCCCTCCAGCCACCTCGCCCCCAGTCCCAGCCCTCCAGTCCCAGCCCTCCAGCCATCTCTCCCCCAGACCCAGCCCTCCAGCCACCTCTCCCCCAGTCCCAGCCCTCCAGTCACCTCGCCACCAGTCAAAGCCCTCCAGACCCAGTCCTCCAGCCACCTCGCCACCAGTCCCAGCCCTCCAGACCCAGCCCTCCAGCCACCTCGCCACCAGTGCCAGCCCTCCAGACCCAGCCTTCAAGCCACCTCTCCACCAGACCTAGCCACCCAGCAAAAGCCCCCATTAGAGCCGGCTTATTTTAGTTGTCAGACTTCTTCTACATGTTGTTTGGGGGAACTAATGTTGTCTCACTAATTTAATCAAAACACTGAGTGAGTTAGAAGGGAGTGAAAGGTATTATGACAGCAACTTATTTTTGATGCTGCTACAAAAGCACTTTAAGGTTTGTGATGGAAAAAATGTTTGTTTTTTACAACATTTTAGTGTGAAACAATTGACTACACCACTCAATCTATTCCCCAACTGGGTAGGTTATTTTGTTGTGCTCCATTGGTATGTAGGCTATTTGGCGTCAGTTCTTGGTGAGAGTCTGAATGCAATGTAACTCTCAGCAAAACAGCAGTTATGGGATTTTTAGGAGAACGGGTTTTTACGTAATCAATCTTTTATATTGCTGGATGTTTGAAGCCACACTTTGACATGGAATGGTGACCTAATGCTAGATTTACTGTCTGACCACTGTGCTGTTAACCAGCCAAGACCTCCCTCCCTCACTCTCTCCCTCTCTCCCTCTCTGCCTCTCTTCATCTCTCCCTCCCTGTCTCTTTTACTCCTTTGCCTGAGACTCTCCATCCCTCCTTCCATGCCACTTTCCCTCCCTCCTTCCCTGCCTCCTCCTCTCCATCCCTCCTTCCATGCCACTTTCCCTTCCTCCTTCCCTGCCTCCTCCTCTCCATCCCTCCTTCCATGCCACTTTCCCTCCCTCCTTCCCTGCCTCCTCCTATCCATCCCTCCTTCCATGCCTCTTTCCCTCCCTCCTTCCCTGCCTCCTCCTCTCCTTCCCTGAAAGATACCTTTTCTCCTATTGTGAGGCCTTCATGGATGACATGGCTTCAGTTTCAAATTTAATTTAGTCCAGATTATCTCAGTTTTGCCAGCCGGCCTGGAGACAAAGACACATCTGCTGTGGAGGAGGAGAGGAGGGGGAGGAGGAGGAGAGAAGGAGGAGAAGGAGGAGAGAAGGGGAGAAGGAGGAGGAGGACGAGAGAAGAGGACGAGGACGTGACCCTCACAGTGGCAGACATGACTGGAAATCTCAATGAGGGCTTGTTCTTGTGTGTGTGTGTGTGTGTCTGTGTGTGTGTTTGTGTGTTTGTGTTTGTGAGCCTGTTTGTGTGTGTGTTTGTGTGTGTGTCTGTGTGTGTGTTTGTGTGTTTGTGTTTGTGAGCCTGTTTGTGTGTGTGTTTGTGTGTGTGTCTGTGTGTGTGTTTGTGTGTTTGTGTTTGTGAGCCTGTTTGTGTGTGTTTGTGTGTGTGTCTGTGTTTGTGTTTGTATTTGTGAGTGTGTTTGTGTGTATGTGCGTGTTTGTGTGTGTGTCTGTGTCTGTCTGTGTTTGTGTGTGTTTGCGTGTGTGTGTGTGTTTGTGTATGTGTGCGTGTGTGTTTGTGTGTGTGTCTGTGTGTGTGTGTTTGTGTGTATGTGTGTGTGTTTGTGTGTGTCTGTGTGTTTGTGTCTGTGTCTGTCTGTGTTTGTGTTTGTGTGTGTGTCTGTGTGTGTGTTTGTGTGTGTCTGTGTGTTTGTGTCTGTGTCTGTCTGTGTTTGTGTGTATGTGCGTGTTTGTGTGTGTGTCTGTGTGTGTGTCTGTGTCTGTCTGTGTTTGTGTGTTTGTGTGTGTTTGCGTGTGTGTGTTTGTGTGTATGTATGTGTGTGTTTGTGTGTGTGTGTGTGTTTGTGTGTGTTTGTGTGTGTTTGCGTGTGTGTGTGTGTGTTTGTGTATGTGTGCGTGTGTGTTTGTGTGTGTGTGTCTGTGTGTGTGTTTGTGTGTATGTGTGTGTGTTTGTGTGTGTCTGTGTGTTTGTGTCGGTGTCTGTCTGTGTTTGTGTTTGTGTGTGTGTCTGTGTGTGTGTTTGTGTGTGCCTGTGTGTTTGTGTCTGTGTCTGTCTGTGTTTGTGTGTATGTGCGTGTTTGTGTGTGTGTCTGTGTGTGTGTCTGTGTCTGTATGTGTTTGTGTGTTTGTGTGTGTTTGCGTGTGTGTGTTTGTGTGTATGTATGTGTGTGTTTGTGTGTGTGTGTGTGTGTTTGTGTATGTGTGTGTGTGTGTGTTTGTGTGTTTGTGTCTGGTGTGTGTGTGTGTTTGTATGCACAGTGATAGTGAGGAACAAACCCATCACAGAAACACTCACCAAGCAGCTCTGCCCTGTTTCATTATGACATGTTCTACTACTCTTTTGCACTGTTGAGGAGAGCTTGCCAGTCAGCATTTCACTGTACCATTGACACCCTGTATCATGTGCACGTGACCAATAAACTTTGATTTGATTGGATCTAATACTTTTTAAATGGATCCTCTCTTCCCTACTCATTCAAGAAAGAAAGTGTGTTTGAACCCTAACTCTAACTCTGACCTTGACCATCCCTAATCCCCTGTCTGTTCTCTACTGGTCTGGTCTAAAGCCATCCCTAATCCCCTGTCTGTTCTCTACTGGTCTGGTCTAAAGCCATCCCTCATCCCCTGTCTGTTCTCTACTGGTCTGGTCTAAAGTCATCCCTCACGCCCTGTCTGTTCTCTACTGGTCTGGTCTAAAGCCATCCCTTATCCCCTGTCTGTTCTCTACTGGTCTGGTCTAAAGCCATCCCTAATCCCCTGTCTGTTCTCTACTGGTCTGGTCTAAAGCCATCCCTCATCCCCTGTCTGTTCTCTACTGGTCTGGTCTAAAGCCATCCCTCATCCTCTGTTTGTTCTCCACTGGTCTGGTCTGAAGGCATCCCTAATCCCCTGTCTGTTCTCTACTGGTCTGGTCTAAAGCCATCCCTCTTCCTCTGTCTGTTCTCTACTAGTCTGGTCTAAAGTCATCCCTCACGCCCTGTCTGTTCTCCACTGGTCTGGTCTAAAGTCATCCCTCACGCCCTGTCTGTTCTCCACTGGTCTGGTCTAAAGCCATACCTCACGCTCTGTTTGTTCTCTACTGGTCTGGTCTAAAGCCATCCTTCATCCCCTGTCTGTTCTCTACTGGTCTGGTCTAAAGCCATCCCTCATCCTCTGTTTGTTCTCCACTGGTCTGGTCTAAAGCCATCCTTCATCCCCTGTCTGTTCTCTACTGGTCTGGTCTAAAGCCATCCCTCATCCCCTGTCTGTTCTCTACTGGTCTGGTCTAAAGCCATCCCTCACGCTCTGTCTGTTCTCAACTGGTCTTTCCCTCACCTATCCGTCCATGTTTTGCCTTCTAAGTCCCCAGCCTGCATGGGATGAAATCTAATACACAGGTGCAATGTAAAACTCGGCCAAGGTCCACCACTGGGTTGTCTTCCTATCTTCTCTATACCATCAACCTAATTAGAGTATATTGTGTGTGTGTGTGTGTGTGTGTGTGTGTGTGTGTGTGTGTATGGGCATGGGCATGGGTGGGTGTGCGTGTTGATGAGTGTGTGTGTGTGAACAGCAGACGTGTCCTGTGGAGCACATAGTTGTGTGTACGTCAGAGGGACCGGGAGATAAAAGGAACCTGATCTAGCGTAGCGACCTGGGTCAGGGGGTCGGGGGACTGTGTTGGCTGACGCACAGCCGTGATGCTGACAGATTGGGGTCTCGTATATCTGGATCCGACTTTAACCCCTTTGAGGCATTACATTTTTTGACACTTATTCGTCAGTGGTTGTGTTTTCGGTGTGCTCCCCAAATTACACTCTATTCCCTTTACAGTGAACTGAGACACTGACTAATATCTGATTAATGACTGAAGAACTGGGACACTAATATCTGATTAATGACTGAAGAACTGGATAATGGACAAATATCTGATTAATGACTGAAGCACTGGGACAATGACAAATATCTGATTAATGACTGAAGCACTGGGACAATGACAAATATCTGATTAATAGTGACTGAAGCACTGGGACAATGACGAATATCTGATTAATGACTGAAGCACTGGGACAATGACGAATATCTCATTAATAATGACTGAAGCACTGGGACAATGACAAATATCTGATTAATAATGACTGAAGCACTGGGACAATGACGAATATCTGATTAATGACTGAAGCACTGGGACACTGACGTGTATCTGATTAATAGTGACTGAAGCACTGGGACACTGACGAATATCTGATTAATGACTGAAGCACTGGAACAATGACGAATATCTGAATAATGACTGAAGCACTGGGACACTGACGAATATCTGATTAATGACTGAAGCACTGGGACACTGACGAATATCTGATTAATGACTGAAGCACTGGGACAATGACGAATATCTGATTAATGACTGAAGCACTGGGACAATGACGAATATCTGATTAATGACTGAAGCACTGGGACAATGACAAATACCTGATTAATAGTGACTGAAGCACTGGGACACTGACGAATATCTGAAGCACTGGGACAATGAGGAATATCTGATTAATGACTGAAGCACTGGGAAACTGACGTGTATCTGATTAATGACTGAAGCACTGGGACACTGACGAATATCTGATTAATGACTGAAGCACTGGGACAATGAGGAATATCTGATTAATGACGGATACCCTTCCCCAGATGAATGTTGGTACCCTTCCCCAGATCTGTGCATCGAAACAATCCTGTCTCGGAACTCTACAGACAATTCCTTCGACCTCATGGCTTGGTTTTTGCTCTGACATGCACTGTCAACGGTGGGACCTTTATATAGACAGGTGTGTGCCTTTCCAAATCATGTCCAATCAATTGAATGTACCACAGGTGGACTCCAATCAAGTTGTAGAAACATCTCAAGGATGATCCATGGAAACATGATGCACCTGTCCCCAATTTAGAGTCTCATAGCGAAGAGTCTGAATACTTCTGTAAATAAGGTATTTCTGTTTTTTGTTTTTTTACATTCGCAAACATTTCTAAAAACCAATTTTGTCTTTGTCTTTATGGGGTATTGTGTGTAGATTGCTGAGGAAAATGTTTTATTTTATCAATTTTAGAATAAGGCTGTAACTTAACAAAATGTCAAGGGGTCTGAATACTTTCCGAAGGCGCTGTATGTCACGGATTTCCAAGGAATTTGGTGAAACATCTTTCCAGCTTGAGTTCACAGTCAAGGGTTTAGTTAACTTGAGTTTATTTGCACAAATAGATAGCCAGTTTGTAACAGTAAAAACAACAACAACAGTATGTTCAGAGGGAAAAAACAAAGCCCAACAGGCTTTGAAAAAGGGTTCCCCCAACAGATCAGGACTGGTTCCTCCAACAGATCAGGACGGGCCTCACCAGTACTGGTTTCTCCAACAGATAAGGACGGGCCTCACCAGAACTGGTTCCTCCAACAGATCAGGACGGGCCTCACCAGAACTGGTTCCTCCAACAGATCAGGACGGGCCTCACCAGTACTTGTTTCCCAACAGATCAGGACGGGCCTCACCAGAACTGGTTCCTCCAACAGATCAGGACGGGCCTCACCAGTACTGGTTTCCCAACAGATCAGGACGTGCCTCACCAGAACTGGTTCCTCCAACAGAGCAGGACGTGCCTCACCAGTACTGGTTCCTCCAACAGAGCAGGACGGGCCTCACCAGAACTGGTTCCTCCAACAGAGCAGGACGGGCCTCACCAGTACTGGTTCCTCCAACAGAGCAGGACGGGCCTCACCAGAACTGGTTCCTCCAACAGAGCAGGACGGGCCTCACCAGTACTGGTTCCTCCAACAGTGCAGGACGGGCCTCACCAGTACTGGTTTCTCCAACAGAGCAGCATGGGCCTCACCAGAACAATCTCAATCAACTACAGATCTAAATGAACAAACTCTTTCAACTATACTTAGAAAAACTATTACAGTTTTTTCCAACTGCTTACACACGTTTTCAAAACTGTCTCCTTTTTTCAAAACTCTACACACAATTTCCAAAACTGCACACCTACAATGCAAAATGCCTCACATCTCCTTCAAAATGTAACACTGCAGGATAGATTTTTTTAGGATAGATTTTGTGTAAGCAGTTGGAAAAAACTGTAATATATTTTATTGCTGATGAAATCAATTGTCATAGCTGAGTAGATCTGGTTATTTAACAAGAACAAGGCTACGTTTCTAACTAGTCAGAATTACAGGCTTACTGGTAATGCGTAATGGGTAAAACCTCCCCTCTGAAGGCAGGCTGGTTTATATGGCTCAATTGCCGTGTGTGTGTTTCTCTGTGTGTGTGTGTGTGTGTGTGTGTGTGTGTTTCTATGTGTGTGTGTGGTTATACGGCTTCAGTAACAGTAGTCAGCAAAGCCAGCTTGTTTGGCTCATTTAGGTACAGTGTGTGTGGTGTGTGTGTGTGTGTGTGTGTGCGTGTGTGTGTGCGTGTGCGTGTGTGTGTGTGTGTGTGCGTGTGTGTGTGTGTGTGTGTGTGTGGTGTGTGTGTGTGTGTGTGTGTGTGTGCGTGTACGTGTGCGTGTGCGTGTGGTGAGTGTGTGTGCGTGTGCGTGTGCGTGTGCGTGTGCGTGTGGTGTGTGCGTGTGTGCGTGTGCGTGTGTGTGTGTGTGTGTGTGTGTGTATACGGCATCATTAGCAGCACTCCATCCTCCCCCTGGTCACTGTGTTGTAAAATATCCATCATGAGAATTGAATTTAAAAACCTTCAGGTGATGGGAAAATGAGAGCAATTCTCAGCTTTTTTTGTTGTTGTCAGAAGAAAAAAAACCTTGAACCTGTTTCATTCTCAAATAACCATGTAGATAACAGCATAAATACATAGGCAAGGTAAGTGAGTGGAACACTAAATCAATCTCAACACTGTGATTACAGACCGAACTCTGGGATATAAAATAACACACATGCCAATAGCCTAGCGGTGGGTAGCCTAGTGGTTAGTGCGTTGGACTAGTAACCGAAAGGTTTCAAGATCAAATGAGCCTAATTAGAGCAGTAAAAAAATATCTGTTCTGTCATACCCGTGGTATACGGTCTGATATACCACGGCTGTCAGCCAATCAGAATTCAGGGCTCAAAACCACCCAGTTTATAATTTCAATTGGATGTGTGCAGATTTAGAAACACCAGGCTAGTTGTTTGCTCCTTTTCCATGCAAGCCAGTCTGCAGCCTGTGTGTGTGTGTGTGTGTGTGTGTGTGTGTGTGTGTGTGTGTGTGTGTGTGTGTGTGTGTGTGTGTGTGTGTGTGTGTGTGTGTGTGTGTGTGTGTGCAGCATTGCCAGTGGCAATCACCGTTGGGTAATTGCTCTCATTGTGAACGGTTAGGCTGAAACAGTTTCCAAACAGAGTTTCCCGTGCTCACTTCACATTACAGCTTGTCATTCGATCATTTTCCGACCGCACGATAATAAAACTCCTAAAGTCTGTAGATCTGCCACGCTGGACGATATAACAGCTGTAAAATCTCGGGGCTATCTTTAGCGTGTACCTACTGTGTTTAGGATTAGGGGGAAGGTAAGCTGTGCCTTTGACCATCTATATCCATCACTGCTCTATGGACAATCTTAGTGGCACTTTTAAAAGAGATTTAGTGTCTCTGCTGTCTCACCTGTTCTCTAAATGTTATTATAAACCAGGTGGATCGAGCCCTGAATGCTGATTGGCTGACAGCCGTGGTATATCAGACCATTTACCACAGGTATGACAAAACATTTATTTTTACTTCTCAATTTACGTTTGTTTATAAAAGCAATAAGGCAACTCGGGGGGGTTGTGATATATGCCCATTATATTGTGTTGTGCCTAAGAACAGCCCTTAGCCGTGGTATATTGGCCATATACCACAACCCCTCGGGCCTTATTGCTTAAGCGTGTGTGGCTTGACACGTCTATCAACGACACATGTAATTACTGAGCAGCTACCAATTGCATCATCTTCCAGTAAATCACAGCTGAGACAGTTTGATGGGATTTTGAACTCAGGGCTCATACGAAGAGTTAAGGGTTTTTAAAGTGTTTGTCTCAGAGCTGTGAAGAGACAAACAGACAGACAGACAGACAGACAGACAGACAGACAGACAGACAAGACAGACAGACAGACAGACAGACAGACAGACAGACAGACAGACAGACAGACAGACAGACAGACAGACAGACAGACAGACAGACAGACAGACAGACAGACAGACAGACAGACATACAGACAGACAGACAAGACAGTGACATGTTGTTTTCCTTTCTGTTTAATAGCTTACCACAAATCCTGACCACATCTCCTGACCACACCTCTTACCACATCTCCTGATCACATCTCTTACCACATCTCCTGACCACATCTCTTACCACATCTCCTGATCACATCTCTTACCAAATCTCCTAACCACATCTCCTGACCACATCTCTTACCACATCTCCTGACCACATCTCCTGACCACATCTCCTGACCACATCTCCTGACCACATCTCCTGACCACATCTCTGACCACATCTCTTACCACATCTCCTGACCACATCTCCTGACCACATCTCCTGACCACATCTCTGACCACATCTCTTACCACATCTCCTGACCACATCTCCTGACCACATCTCCTGACCACATCTCCTGACCACATCTCCTGACCACATCTCTTACCACATCTCTGACCACATCTCCTGACCACATCTCCTGACCACATCTCTTACCACATCTCTTACCACATCTCCTGACCACATCTCCTGACGACATCTCCTGACCACATCTCTTACCACATCTCTGACCACATCTCCTGACGACATCTCCTGACCACATCTCCTGACCACATCTCTTACCACATCTCTGACCACATCTCTGACCACATCTCCTGACGACATTCTCAACCTTCTCAATTCACATTCAATTTATACAATCAAGTAATGTTTTACATCAGATCCATTTTCTAATCACAGTCAACTATATATATATATAAAAACACAAAAAGCTGAAACACAAAATAAAATAATGAATGTAATTTTTGTGACCAACAATCTCTGTGATGGTTGGAGTCAAACAGAGTACAATGCTTGTGTTCAAAATGGCCCCCTTTTCATTATATAGTTCATAGATTCCTGTGGGCCCTGGTCAAATGTAGTGCACTATAAGTGGGAAAGGGTGTCATTTTGGGACTCAGACAATACAACAACAAACCCACAAGACTTATTTGTCCACAGTGATGCTCTCACACAGTGATTTCCTCTCCCACAGTGATGCTCCCCCACAGGGATGCTCCCTCACCTGCGGTGATGCTCCCCCACAGTCATTTCCTCTCCCACAGTGATGCTCCCTCACCTGCAGTGATGCTTCCTCCCCCACAGCGATGCCCCCTCCCCCGCAGTGATGCTCCCCCACAGTGACACTGTCTCCACCTCAGTGATAGGGTACTACCTCAGAGGGAATAGGGTACTATTTGGCAAGCAGACTGGAGACTACTAGACCCTCTGAATGAAAGAGTCCCTTCATTTTTATTAGTCTTTATTTGTTTTTCTCATTTTGACTCCCTTCTGCTATCTGCTTGCCTTAAACAAGAGAGACTCGCATCTTTGAACTTGACTGTTTTCAAAGGGCGT
This sequence comes from Oncorhynchus mykiss, assembly GCF_057628025.1. Lineage (NCBI taxonomy): Eukaryota > Metazoa > Chordata > Actinopteri > Salmoniformes > Salmonidae > Oncorhynchus > Oncorhynchus mykiss. Next base: position 87,873,842 of record NC_143025.1, on the reverse strand, counting down.
ATTACTCACATATAAACATACACAATCTTGCCATGGCATGAAGTAGTCCATGCAAAGGCCTTCTCTGTCTGCTACGCTGTTTCTTCTATAAACTGAATGGTCCCGTTAGGTTTTTTTTCAACAAGATACAAAAACATATTTTTGAACGGGCGCAAAGCCGGCAAAGACCCCCTAAAACAACGACTCCACTGTTGGAATATCCACAGTAGCCCTGTCAGAACTCACAGGAATATCCACAGTAGCCCTGTCAGAACTCACAGGAATATCCACAGTAGCCCTGTCAGAACTCACAGGAATATCCACAGTAGCCCTGTCAGAACTCACAGGAATATCCACAGTAGCCCTATAAGAACTCACAGGAATATCCACAGTAGCCCTGTCAGAACTCACAGGAATATCCACAGTAGCCCTGTCAGAACTCACAGGAATATCCACAGTAGCCCTATAAGAACTCACAGGAATATCCACAGTAGCCCTGTCAGAACTCACAGGAATATCCACAGTAGCCCTGTCAGAACTCACAGGAATATCCACAGTAGCCCTGTCAGAACTCACAGGAATATCCACAGTAGCCCTGTCAGAACTCACAGGAATATCCACAGTAGCCCTATAAGAACTCACAGGAATATCCACAGTAGCCCTGTCAGAACTCACAGGAATATCCACAGTAGCCCTGTCAGAACTCACAGGAATATCCACAGTAGCCCTGTCAGAACTCACAGGAATATCCACAGTAGCCCTGTCAGAACTCACAGGAATATCCACAGTAGCCCTGTCAGAACTCACAGGAATATCCACAGTAGCCCTGTCAGAACTCACAGGAATTTCAGTGATTAACTCGGTAATCGCTAGTTTTAGGAAATCTGAAAGAAAACACATGATATCGCCGTGTGAAAGTTTTCTGTCTGCACTGCTACCAAGGGCTGTTTGAAGTTTTTCAAAATGTGTTTGAGGGAATTGCGATGTTTTAATCAGCAACATGTCGGCATGTGTTGCACAGTGGTGTGTGTGTGTGTGTGTGTGTTTACACGGCCCAGACCGGACACAGTAACTCTACAGTGGCGGTCTAGACACAGCTTTGGCATCGACCCTGAATTAACAGGTAACATCTGTGACAGACCACGCGCGCGCACACACACACACACACACACACACACACACACACACACACACACACACACATACGTGAAAGCATGTGAACGCACACCCCAATAGGGTCTGTTAATGTACCATCCACACCTCTATAGGGTCTGGTAATGTACCATCCACACAACTATAGGGTCTGTTTATGTACCATCCACACCACTATAGGGTCTGTTTATGTACCATCCACACCTCTATAGGGTCTGGTTAATGTACCATCCACACCTCTATAGGGTCTGTTTATGTACCATCCACACCACTATAGGGTCTGTTTATGTACCATCCACACCTCTATAGGGTCTTTTTATGTACCATCCACACCTCTATAGGGTATGTTTATGTACCATCCACACCACTAAAGGGTCTGTTTATGTACCATCCACACCACTATAGGGTCTGTTTATGTACCATCCACACCTCTATAGGGTCTGGTTAATGTACCATCCACACCTCTATAGGGTCTGGTAATGTACCATCCACACCACTATAGGGTCTGTTTCGGTACCATCCACACCTCTATAGGGTCTGTTTATGTACCATCCACACCTCTATAGGGTATGTTTATGTACCATCCACACCACTATAGGGCCTAGTTATGTACCATCCACACCTCTATAGGGTCTGGTAATGTACCATCCACACCACTATAGGGTCTAGTTATGTACCATCCACACCTCTATAGGGTCTAGTTATGTACCATCCACACCTCTATAGGGTCTGGTAATGTACCATCCACACCACTATAGGGTCTGGTTAATGTACCATCCACACCACTATAGGGTCTGGTAATGTACCATCCACACCACTATAGGGTCTGGTAATGTACCATCCACACCACTATAGGGTCTGGTAATGTACCATCCACACCACTATAGGGTCTGGTTAATGTACCATCCACACCACTATAGGGTCTGGTAATGTACCATCCACACCACTATAGGGTCTGGTAATGTACCATCCACACCACTATAGGGTCTGTTAATGTACCATCCACACCTCTATAGGGTCTGGTAATGTACCATCCACACCTCTATAGGGTCTGGTAATGTACCATCCACACCACTATAGGGTCTGGTAATGTACCATCCACACCACTATAGGGTCTGGTAATGTACCATCCACACCACTATAGGGTCTGGTAATGTACCATCCACACCACTATAGGGTCTGGTTAATGTACCATCCACACCACTATAGGGTCTGGTAATGTACCATCCACACCACTATAGGGTCTGGTAATGTACCATCCACACCACTATAGGGTCTGTTAATGTACCATCCACACCTCTATAGGGTCTGGTAATGTACCATCCACACCTCTATAGGGTCTGGTAATGTACCACCCACACCACTATAGGGTCTGTTTATGTACCATCCACACCACTATAGGGTCTGTTTATGTACCATCCACACCTCTATAGGGTCTGGTTAATGTACCATCCACACCTCTATAGGGTCTGGTAATGTACCATCCACACCACTATAGGGTCTGTTTCGGTACCATCCACACCTCTATAGGGTCTGTTTATGTACCATCCACACCTCTATAGGGTCTGTTTATGTACCATCCACACCACTATAGGGTCTAGTTATGTACCATCCACACCTCTATAGGGTCTGGTAATGTACCATCCACACCACTATAGGGTCTAGTTATGTACCATCCACACCTCTATAGGGTCTAGTTATGTACCATCCACACCTCTATAGGGTCTGGTAATGTACCATCCACACCACTATAGGGTCTGGTTAATGTACCATCCACACCACTATAGGGTCTGGTAATGTACCATCCACACCACTATAGGGTCTGGTAATGTACCATCCACACCACTATAGGGTCTGGTAATGTACCATCCACACCACTATAGGGTCTGGTAATGTACCATCCACACCACTATAGGGTCTGGTTAATGTACCATCCACACCACTATAGGGTCTGGTAATGTACCATCCACACCACTATAGGGTCTGGTAATGTACCATCCACACCACTATAGGGTCTGGTAATGTACCATCCACACCACTATAGGGTATGTTTATGTCAATAAAATAAGTATAAAATGACATCAAAGTGCCCAAAACACGGAACATGTACAAAAGTCTAGCGCGTGAACATACCCACATAACAATAAACAATTACACACAAAGACATGGAGGGCAACCTAGGACACATGCAGTGTGATATGATAATGAAAACCAGGTGTGTAATGGAACAAGACAAAACAAATGGATATATGAAAAATGGAGCGGCGATGGCTAGAAAGCCGGTGACGTCAATCCCCGAACAAGGGGAGGTGCCGACTTCAGTGGAAGACGCGCGGCTCCAGCGGCGAGCCGACACCGGCCTCGGGGTCGACCCGGAGGGCGAGGCACAGGGCGATCCGGCCGACTGTGAAACTCCCGTAGCAGTTCGGCACCCAGCACCTCTCCTCCAGACCGTACCCCTCCCACTCCAACGAGGTACTGAAGGGCCCCCGTGGAGTGGGACGCCTCGAATCCAGGATGGCATGAATGGAGTACGCTGGGGCCCCCTCAATGTCCAGACGGGGCGGAGGAACCTCCCGCACCTAGGATTCCTGGAGTGGACCAGCCACCACCGGCCTGAGGAGAGACACATGGGACAAGGTTTGAGGTTCCATTAGTACGGTAATCAGAGGGAACCTGTAATCTGTAACATACCTCGTTCACCCTCCTCAGGACTTTGAATGGCTCCACAAACCGCGGACCCAGCTTCCGGCAGGGCAGTCGGAGGGGCAGGTTTCGGGTCAAGAGCCAGACCCGGTCCCCCGGTGTGGACACTGGGGTCTCACTGCGGTGACGGTCCGCGCTGGTCTTTTGGCGAGGCGCGGTACGCTGGAGGTGAACATGGACGGCCTCCCATGTCTCCTAACGCGCCAGAACCAGTCGTCCACTGCAGGAGCCTCGGTCTGACCCTGATGCCACGGTGCCAGAACCGGCTCGTACCCCAATACGCACTGAAAGGGAGAGAGGTTAGTGGAGGAGTGGCGAAGCGAGTTCTGCGCCATCTCGGCCCAGGGCACGAACGCTGCCCACTCCCCCGGCCGGTCCTGGCAATAGGACCGCAGAAAACTGCCCACATCCTTGTTGACTTTCTCCACCTGCCATTACTCTCGGGTGATCGAGACCCCCAGACGTTCCATGAACGCCTTCCAGGGACAACCCTTCAGCAGTGAGGTAATGGGAGCAGCCACCTGGCCAAAACCCCCTGATAAACCTCCGGTAGTAATTGGAAAACACTAAAAATCGCTGCTCCTCCTTTACTGTGGTGGGAGTCGGCCAATTACGCACGGCTGCAACGCGGTCACTCTCCATTTCCACCCTGATGTGGAAATACAATACCCTAGGAAGGAGACGAAAGAACAGGCTGAAAGAACAGGCATTTATTGGCCAGGTCATTCTCCAACAGTTGTCCAAGTACCCTGCGTACCAAGGACACATGCTTGGCGTGTGTAGCGGAGTATATCAGAATGTCCTCTATATACACCACTACACCCTGCCCGTGCAGGTCCCTGAAAATCTTGTCTACAAAGGATTGGAAAACTGATGGAGCATTCATCAACCCGTATGGCATGATGAGGTACTCATAATGCCCTGAGGTGGTACTAAATGCTCTCTTCCACTCGTTTCCCACCCGGATATGCACAAGGTTATACGTAGTCCTGAGATCCAGTTTCGTGAAGAAGCCCCATGCATTGACTCAATCGCAGAGTCGCTAAAAGGTAGAGGGTAACTGTACCTCACCGTGATTTGATTGAGATTTCTATAGTCAATGCACGGGCTTCTTTTTACAGAAGGCGAGAGCCAAATCTGCATATCCTGGGAGGATGCTTCCTTCCTTCCTACCTACAGGTTATAGAAAAAATAAGGAGGTCTGAACTCTTCGTTTAGACTCAAGTCCTACCTTCCTACAAGTTATAGAACATTTGCTCTTTTAGTATTTCTGCAGCATGTTTCCGGAAGGAGAAAACCTCCACCTCTGTGTCAACGATAATGAAACAAAATACGCAAAGTTGTTATGTTCGTCGTCGGAATGAGACCAAAGCGCAGCGTGGAAAGTGTACATCTTACTTAATTTTACATGAACACCCAAAAACAACAAAATATCAACGAATGTCAAGTTCTTCAGGGCTATACAGCAACTGTACAAAAACAAGACCATCACTGGAGACTTCTTGCTATGGACCGTCTCAGGAGGTTCCGGACTGTGGACCGTCTCAGGAGGCTCCGGACTGTGGACCATCTCAGGAGGTTCCGGACTGTGGACCGTCTCAGGAGGTTACGGACTGTGGACCGTCGTAGGAGGTTCCGGACTGTGGACCGTTGTAGGAGGTTCCGGACTGCTGACCGTCGTAGGAGGTTCCGGACTGTGGATCGTCGTAGGAGGTTCCGGACTGTGGGCCGTCGTTGGAGGTTCCGGACTGTGAAACGTCGGTAGAAGCTCTGGACTGGGAACTGTCGCCGGAAGCTCTGGACTGTGGAGGCGCACTGGAGGCCTGATGCGTGGGACTGGTACAGGTTGCACCGGGCTGATGACACGCACCTCAGGGCGAGTGCGGGGAGGAGGCACAGGACGTACTGGACTGTGGAGGTGCACTGGAGGTCTGGAGCATAGAGCTGGCACAACCCGTCCTGGCTGGATGCTGACTTTAGCCCGGTAAGTGTGGGGCGCTGGCACAAGGCGCACTGGGCTGTGAAGGTGCACTGGAGACACGATGCGTAGAACTGCATAATATGGTGCCTGAACCGTGACACACACCCCATGGTGAGTGTGCGGAGGAGACACAGGACGCACCGGACTGGGGAGGCACACCGAAGGCCAGTTGCGTGAAACCGGTGCACATGACACCGGGCTGGTGTCATCCTCCTTAGCACGCCCACTCTACAGCGCTCTCAACGCCAGCACCTCTCTCCGGAATCTTGCATCGAGCTCCTCACTCGACTACCTGGCTGGCTCTGGTTCACCCCTCGGCTCTGCCGACCACTCCGTGTGTCCCCCCCAAAAAAAATGTTTTGGGGCTGCCTCTCGTGCTTGCATCATGTCCAAGATTCCTGATCTCGTCGCCGTTCCTCTCTCGCTGCCTCCGCCTGCTTCCATGACAGGGTCTTGTCCCCTGCCATTACCTCCTCCCAGGTCCATGATGTCCTCCACTCTTGGGCATGCTGCTTGGTCACTTGGTGGTGGGATCTTCTGAACCAGTTGCACTCAAGCTCATTACCATAACGACTCAAGCTCATTACCATAACGCAACGTTAACTATTCATGAAAATCGCAAATGAAGTGAAATAAATATGCTAGCTCTCAAGCTTAGCCTTTTGTTAACAACACTGTCATCTCAGATTTTCAAAATATGCTTCTCAACCATAGGAAAACAATCATTTGTGTAACAGTAGCTAGCTAGCGTAGCATTTTGCGTTAGCATTAGCATTACCATTCAGCAGGCAACATTTTCACAAAAAACAGAAAAGCATTCAAATAAAATAATTTACCTTTGAAGAACTTTAGATGTTTTCAATGAGGAGACTCTGTTAGATAGCAAATGTTCAGTTTTTCCTGAAAGATTATTTGTTTAGGAGAAATCGCTCCGTTGCGTGCTTCACGTTTGGCTACCAAAAAAAACCCGAAAATCCAGTCATCAAAACGCCAAACTTTTTTCCAAATGAACTCCATAATATCGACTGAAACATGGCAAACGTTGTTTAGAACCAATCCTCAAGGTGTTTTTCACATATCTCTTCGATGATATATCGTTCGTGGAAGTGTGCTTTCTGTCCTGAATCCCAGGAGAAAATGACCGCAACTGAAGATTACGCACCAATTTAGACAAAGGACACCGGGCGGACCCCTGGAAAATGTAGTCTCTTATGGCCAATCTTCCAATGATATGCCTACAAATACGTCACAATGCTGCAGACATCTTGAAGAAACGACAGAAAGCGCAGGCTCGTTCCTGGTGCATTCACAGCCATATAAGGAGACATTGGAAAACAGAGCTTCAGAAATTCTGCTCATTTCCTGTTTGAAGTTTCATCTTGGTTTCGCCTGTAGCATGAGTTCTGTGGCACTCACAGATAATATCTTTGCAGTTTTGGAAACGTTAGACTGTTTTCTTTCCAAAGCTGTTATATGCATAGTCAAGCATCTTTTCGTGACAAAATATTGCGCTTAAAAAGGGTACGTTTTTTTTTATCCAATAATGAAATAGCGCCCCCATAGACTCAACAGGTTAAGTCCGTCGTCGGAAACAGACGAAAGCGCAGCGTGGAAAGTGTACGTCTTACTTTATTTTAGATGAACACCCAAAAATAACAAAAGATCAACGAACGTAAAGTTCTGCAGGGCTAGACAGCAACTGTACAAAAACAAGATCCCACAAACACAGGTGGAAAACAGGCTGCCCAAGCATGATTCCCAATCAGAGACAACGATAGACAGCTGCTTCTGATTGGGAACCATACCCGGCCAACAATGAAATAGAAAACTAGAATGCCCACCCCAAATCACACCCTGACCTGACCAAATAGAGAAATAAACAGGCTCTCTAAGGTCAGTGCGTGACATAAATATTACAGTATAGTACAGTTTTCTGTTACTACAGTATTTATACAGTATATCGCAGTAAATGCTAGAGTAAACACTACAGTATACTAGAGTAAATACTAGAGTAAATACTACAGTGTTTTTGCACTACAGTGAATACCACAGTAAATTCTGCAAAAACACTACAGTGAATACTATAGTATTTATACCATCTCTTTTATCTTGTGAAGGCTGCATCAGGAATGTAGACAGGTGTCTTTGATAGAAGTGTGAAATCGTACAAGAACCATGAATTGATGGATGAGATAGGGTATTAACCTTTTCTTTGCTTTCAGAACTTTCTGGGTTGTGTGCAGACCTACCTGGGTTCAAACAGTACTTGAAATAGTTTCAAATACTTTGAGCATTTGGTTTTAGGCTGACTGGAGTGGCGGGGTGGGCAGGCTTTGCACTCATTGAGACGTTTCTATTGTTTCCATTGCAACGAACAAGCTAAATCAAGCCCAACTAAAGTATTTGAAATGATTTCAAATAGTGTTTTAACCCAGGTATGATTGCTGTCTGGGTTGTGTCTGTGTTTTTAATGGATTAGCTGAGAAGGAGAAGCAAAGCAGTGCTTTAGGGATTTTTACATTGTATTTTTCCCACTGAGAACTTGGCTCGTCAATCAGACTGAAGTTCTTGTTGTGCAGGGACTGTGCTTTTGTTTTGACAGTTTTGTCCTACATCAACGCTTTGGCTTTGCGGCCACTACTGGCCAGTGGATCAGTTGTCATGATGTTCTTTGGTTATTTTCTGCCGTGGGAATAATAGTTGTGCCCGTTTTCTCTGAACACTGCTCCACTGGCATTGTCTGTGAGAACAGAGAGAGGACACAGAATATTTTGGGTGAATCACGATGGTTAGTTACATCCCCTCAAAGTATTTGTGTCAGATCTCATCGCTTGCTAACCCCACGCTGAAAACCAAACCCAATAACAGCGGCTCCGGTGGACTGCAGTTTCCAACAAAAGCCACGGTGTCAGATGAAACTGGAATGCCACTGCGGCTCTCACTCTCTCTTGCCAATCTCGCTGTACCCAAACAGACAACAGAGTCTGACAACGGCAAGGACAGCCAAGCTTGGAGTGAAGCAGCAATCAAAGCGGTTGTATTCACACCAAAACAAAAATCCACCTCCTCCAAGCGTCCCTCTCTCTCTATCTCTCTCTCTCTCTCTCTCTCTCTCTCTCTCTCTCTCTCTCTCTCTCCCTCTCTCTCTCTCAGACTCTGACTCTGCCAGATGAGATCCTGAAGAGCCGAAGAGATCCCTGTGTGTGTCCATTGTCTGGGTAACCCATCTCCCCTCTCCTCTGAGTGCCTCTCTGAGGTGTACTGTACAGTTGGTCCGGCCCAGCCAGCTAGACACTGAAAGGAGCCCATTCTTCTCCTCTCTGACTCTCAGCAGCAGAGCAGCGCTGCCCCAGGTTCTGGTTTCTGTGGGGCTTTTGTCTCGCTCAAACCGAGTGAGGACACAGAATGGGTCTGGAGGGAAACCAACGCCGCACCTTTCCCATCGCGCCCCAGCGGCCCGCTTTCAGTGTTTCTGTTTCTCGACCACAGAGAGGGATTAGAACCTTGTGAACTTTATTCATTTGTTTTTACTATGCTTGTGGCTATATACATCAATTCTTGTCCAATAAAGTAATGCATTGACTTTAGTATTGAACCTTATAACAGCGTCTGTACTTATTCATCTAAATCATTAAACGCATTACAACGTATTTTCAGTATTGAAATCAAATGTGCATTGGTACAAGTAATACCAATTCCTTTGATAAGAAATTAATGTTAGCCACTTCGCCTTTGTCCCAGGTGTGTTGGCCAGCACAGTAAAGCCGTTGACCTTTGTAACGTGAGGAGTCTACCTCCTGCTAAAGTAGCTCCATGCATGAGAGAGTGGATAACCGAGGCTGCTCACAATGGAAGGGAGAATACACAAAGCTAACGTTATGGTCCACTAACCACCATGATATCTGTAACACAGTGGTATTCTGAATAGCAAGACCAAGACACCTTTAAAGGTGAGCTTTATAGAGACTGTATAGCTCAGTCGCCTGGCCATACCTTACTGTGCTGTCAGTGTGGTGGGTTGTGGGTAGTGAAACTCCTGTATTGTGTCATGAAGGCATCTTTCAGCTGTGTGTGTTTCCCTCTGTGGTTGGCGCTGACAGATTGACACCTTACTGTCAGTCTCTGTGTAGGGGAATCCTGCCAGTTCATCTCTCAGACAGACAATAAGGGCATAATAAGGGCATAACACGACACATATTCCTGGGAAGCAGACTGGAAGTAGGAGGCTGAACCCAGACTGGCCCTGGTCTGGTTTGCGTCATCCAGTCCGTCAGCTGTGTCAGTCAGCCACGTCAGGGTGACAGACCCTGGGACTCCCTCCAGTCTGGAAGGCTTACACATGTTGGGCTTGGTTGGTCTAGGCCTGGTCTGCATCAGTCAGCCACGACACCACGCAGGAAGTGGAGGGCCAAGCCACCCCGGTCTGGAATTCCTGCCAGCTTCACTTCCTGACCTGAGGATCATCCTCCAGTCTCAGCCACTATTCCCTTTTTTCTACCTCCCAAATGGCACCCTAATCCCTGTGTCGTGCATTACTTTCGACTGTGGCCAACAGAACTGTAAGACTTCATTCGCAGTGATACAGAAAAAGAAACAGCCAATCCCAATGTGTGATATCGTCACCTCTCACGCAAACGTCAGGCCATAGGAAACTCCTAGGAAGCCTCTGGCCTAGCGTGGGATCACTGTACATCACAGGGATCCATCAAATGTCACATGTACCTGTGGCCAGTGGGCGAATCACGGCCTGCAGACTTCCTCTCTCATTGGGGATATGTGTGATGGTTCGGAAATAGTCAATCATCTTGGGTGTGTTCAAACACTTCAAGTTGTGTACTTTTAACTGGCTCTGGACCGGTTCAGGCAGTATCACAGAGAAAGCAGGTTTGATCTACCTATCAGTGGATAGTTCACGTGTGGCCCCCTGTATCCTTGTAGGCTTTACTGTGTTGTGTAAAATTTCTTCCCATGGCTAAATACCCAGCAACAACATATTCTACTATCCAATATGCTAGCTTGTACTGCCTTTTCATTCTGAATTTCTATGTAATAACCAAACATCGCCATCACTCACAATATGATGTGAAGCATGTAGTGCCATAATACAACTGTCACACCCTGATCTGTTTCACCTGTCCTCGTTATTGTCTCCACCCCCTCCAGGTGTTGCTTGTTTTCCCCAGTGTATTTATCCCTGTGTTTCCTGTCTCTCTGTACCAGTGTATTTATCTCTGTGTTTCCTGTCTCTCTGTACCAGTGTATTTATCCCTGTGTTTCCTGTCTCTGTGCCAGTGTATTTATACCTGTGTTTCCTGTCTCTCTGTGCCAGTGTATTTATCCCTGTGTTTCCTGTCTCTCTGTACCAGTGTATTTATCCCTGTGTTTCCTGTCTCTATGTGCCAGTGTATTTATCACTGTGTTTCCTGTCTCTCTGTGCCAGTGTATTTATCCCTGTGTTTCCTGTCTCTCTGTCCCAGTGTATTTATCCCTGTGTTTCCTGTCTCTCTGTGCCAGTTTGTCTTGTATGTTTCCAAGTCAACCAGCTTCGGGTAGAGTCCCACAAATTATCCCCTCGTTTCATTGGTCATTTTCCCATCTCCAGAGTCCTGAGTTCCACTGCTGTCCGTCTTGTGTTTCCCCGTACCCTCCATATTCACCCTACCTTCCATGTGTCTAAGATTAAGCCTGTGTCTCACTGTTCTTTGTCTTCTGTCCCCAGGCCCATCCCACCCCCCACCTCCCCGTGTCATTGATGGCCATCCGGCATACACGGTAAAACGTCTCCTGGGTGTTTGACCATGGGGCAGGGGTTTCCAGTACCTGGTTGACTGGGAGGGTTACGGCCCGGAGGAGAGGTTCTGATCGTCTTGTATGTTTCAACCAGCGTTTTCCCCGTTTTCCTGCCTTTTGACCCTTGACTGTTTCTGGACTTTGTACCCGTCTGCCTGACCATTCTGCCTGCCTTGACCACGAGCCTGTCTGCCACTCTGTACCTCCTGGACTCTGATCTGGTTTTGACCTCTTTGCCTGTCCATGACCATTCTCTTGACTACCCCTTTGGATTAATAAACATTGTAAGACTCCAACCATCTGCCTCCTTATTCTGCATCTGGGTCTCGCCTTGTGACTTGATAACAACGTATTGTTCTGATGCGTTGCTGTGGTATGATGGTCCCTGTTTTCCTACTCTAACTCACTGCAGGATCTAATGCAGGTCTAATGCCAGTTAAGGCTATAGGACCCAGGCTAAGGGATTTATAGGCCATTCTCTAAGCAGGGGTTGTAGGGGAGTAGCTGGGCTGTAGCTGGGCGTACTCCCTGCAGGAAATTTAAAGAGGGAGCTACTTCCTTCAGACTCCCTATACCCTCTCATCTGCTGCCAGCGGGCTAATGAATAGCAAACTATTAGTCTTTAGTTTCCTTCTTCCCCTTGTTTTTATATAAGGCACTCACCTTGGTACCGAGACCATAACATCAGCCTGTAGCTTGATGTTATATACAGGTATATTAAAGAGACCACATTCGGTTGAGTATTTGGATCCACTTTGTGGAAGTGGGTTGCTGTATTTAGTGCCTGTGATACCAGAGGCATGGCCTTACCTGGCCTCACACTACTTTGTGATTCTAAATGCAACAATTGGAAAAGTCAGCCAACTGTCGTTTCTATGTTGTGAATAACCACTCCTCGGGTCTGAAGCTAGTTGCTATAAACGCCCTGCATTAAATGGTTTAAATAGAAGTTCATACATGTGTTTATCATTTTCAAACAGTACCGAACTAGCAGGCGTTTGGCTTACTTCTCAAAGGAACGAATGGGGAACTACAAAGGAGTTCCACAACAAGGATGATCATCCTCTGTCACACACGCTGAGATGCCAACGTGGTCAATGGTAATGTTATTTTGGAAACATTGGTCTGAGCTATTCAAAACACTTTCCATGCTTCAGTTGCCTCCTTATAATGAGAGGAAAAACAAATAGAGTCCCCACGCCAAAGAGGGTCTGTGAGAGTTCAAGAGGCTGACGTTCGGTTTATGAAACACACCTCTCCCCTGTCGCCATAGGAATATGCAGACGATAACATTGGTGACTCGATATGAAGGTTTAGGCATTTGACTATCGATGTAGTGAATGATAGGATGCTTTGACTTTCTCCACATGAACGTGTCATAACTTGCACTGGGGTTCCTACTGTTTTTTAGTTTTTATTTAACCTTTAATAAAAAGGTGCAGACTATGAGGAAATATGTAGATTAAGAGCAGTATGGGTGACATTGTGTGTCCTTTCTTTGTCTTCCACAATAGAACACTTAGAAGTCACAATAGAACACTTAGAAGCCACAATAGAACACTTAGAATCCACAATAGAACACTTAGAAGCCACAATAGAACACTTAGAAGCCACAATAGAACACTTAGAATCCACAATAGAACACGTAGAATCCACAATAGAACACTTAGAATACGATTCTAAAAACAGTCCACAAAGTGTTCTCGAGAGGTGGTACTCATACCTTCTGTGAACAGGGAATTTCAAACAGAGATTCAACCACAAAGAACAGGGAGGTTTTCGAATGCCTCGCAAACAAGGGCACCTATTGGTAGATGGGTAAAAAAAATCAGACACTGAATGAGCATAATGTTGTTATTAATTGCACTTTGACTGGTGTATCAATACACCCAGTCACTACAAAGATACAGGCGTCCTTCCTAACTCAGTTGCTGGAGAGGAAGGAAACTGCTCAGGGATTTCACCATGAGGCCAATGGTGACTTTAAAACAGTTACAGAGTTTAATGGCTGTGATAGGAGAAAACTGAGGATGGATCAGCAGCATTGTAGTTACTCCTCAATACTAACCTAATTGATAGAGTGAAAAGAAGGAAGCCTGTACAGAATACAAATATTCTAAAACATGCATCCTGTTTGCAACAAGGTACTAAAATAATACTGAAAACATTTGGCTAAGCAATTCCCTTTTTGTCCAAATACAAAGTGTTCAGTTTGGGGCAAATACAATAAACGCTTTACTGAGTACCACTCTCCATATTTTCAAACATAGTGGTGGCTGCATCATGTTATGGGTATGCTTGCAATCATTAAGGAATCCCCATTCCCATCCCCACAGTTTTTCAGGATAATGGAGCTAAGCACCGGCAAAATCCTAGAGGAAAACCCGGTTTAATCTGCTTTCCATCAGACACTGGGAAATGAATCCACCTTTCAGCTGGACAATAACCTAAAACACAAGGACAAATCTACACTGGAGTTGTTTACCAGGACGACAGTGAATGTTCCTGAGTGCCTGACTTACAGTTTTGACCTAAATCAGCTTGAACATCTATGGACCTGTAAATGGTTGTCTAGTACTGTTCAACAACCAATTTCACAGAGCTTGAAGAATTTTAAATAGAATAATGGACAAATATTGTACAATCCAGGTGTCCAAAGCTCATAGTGCCATCCGTTATGTCACCAAAGGCCATATACTACCCACCATTGCGACCTGTACGCTCTCGTTGGCTGGCCCTCACTTCATACTCGTCGCCAAACCCACTGGCTCCATGTCATCTACAAGACCCTGCTAGGTAAAGTCCCCCCTTATCTCAGCTCGCTGGTCACCATAGCATCACCCACCTGTAGCACATGCTCCAGCAGGTATATCTCTCTAGTCACCCCCAAAACCAATTCTTTCTCTGGCCGCCTCTCCTTCCAGTTCTCTGCTGCCAATGACTGGAACGAGCTACAAACATCTCTGAAACTGGAAACACTTATCTCCCTCACTAGCTTTAAGCACCAGCTGTCAGAGCAGCTCACAGATTACTGCACCTGTACATAGCCCACCTATAATTTAGCCCAAACAACTACCTCTTTCCCAACTGTATTTAATTTATTTATTTATTTTGCTCCTTTGCACCCCATTATTTTTATTTCTACTTTGCACATTCTTCCACTGCAAATCTACCATTCCAGTGTTTTACTTGCTATATTGTATTTACTTCGCCACCATGGCCTTTTTTTGCCTTTACCTCCCTTATCTCACCTAATTTGCTCACATCGTATATAGACTTGTTTATACTGTATTATTGACTGTATGTCTGTTTTACTCCATGTGTCGTTGTATGTGTCGAACTGCTTTGCTTTATCTTGGCCAGGTCGCAATTGTAAATGAGAACTTGTTCTCAACTTGCCTACCTGGTTAAATAAAGGTGAAATAAATAAATAAATAAAAAGTAAAATAGAGATTTGTGCATTTGTAATCGCTGCCAAAGTTGATTCTAACATGAATTGACTGAGGGGTATGAATACTGATGTAAATTATATATTTCTGTATTTCATTTCAAATAAAAAAAATAAAAAAAAAACACATTTTCACTTTGTCATTATGGGGTATTTTGTGTGGATGTGTAAAAAACAACAATTTTATCCATTTTGAATTCATGTTGTAAGACAACAAAATGTGGAGAGGTATGAATTGAGGGCTTGGCATGTAATGGTAGTGTCCATCAGCAAGGGAGTGCACTTCTTCACCCTAATCCACAACAGGGTAAACCTACCAGAGAGCTACAGAATGTCCAGTAATTCTAGGGTGGATGACCTTTGAACCAGTAGCCACATTTCGAACCCTCCAGTTAAGGCCCATTGTTGATTCATTGGACTTACAGTTTGAGACTTGAAATGATTCCTAATTTAAAGACGATGTGATAATGGGGGAGTTCCTCTGTCCAAAACGGTTGGTGTTTACGTGCAGATGGGCTAGCCAAGACAGTTTGTAGGTCACCACGCTATACACTTGATAACCACAAAGATGTTTTTCTGATCAGATCTCTCCTCACAGAGGTGTCAAATCCTGCCTCCTAACCTTTGTTAGTATGGATATCAATGGGAAATTTGGCAAAAAACTTTGGTGGAACAATTGTATGGGTCCGTATTGCATTTTAAGCTTGGATAAACCCTATACAGACTGTTTTTTACACAGTATATAGGCTATTTCTCCTATTTCTCTCAGTTGCTATAATGATGTCAATTGGAAATTCTGCAAAACTGGAAAACAGGGTTCACCCCACACTGCCGATGAATATATGTTTTTACTGCTGGACAAGTTGATATACCTGCTGTTGACTCTGTGTAGGCTATGTGGCAGTGCTTCTATCGCAGGGCCAGTAGACCAGTGGTCTGAAATATGGACCACTCTTCAGTCCCTAATGGCACCCTATTCCCTATATAGTGCAATACTTTTGACCAGGGTGCCAGCTCTGGTCTAAAGTAGTGCACTATATAGGGAATAGGGTGCCAGCTCTGGTCTAAAGTAGTGCACTATATAGGGAATAGGGTGCCAGCTCTGGTCTAAAGTAGTGCACTATATAGGGAATAGGGTGCCAGCTCTGGTCTAAAGTATTGCACTATATAGGGAATAGGGTGCCAGCTCTGGTCTAAAGTAGTGCACTATATAGGGAATAGGGTGCCAGCTCTGGTCTAAAGTAGTGCACTATATAGGGAATAGGGTGCCAGCTCTGGTCTAAAGTAGTGCACTATATAAGGAATAGGGTGCCAGCTCTGGTCAAAAGTAGTGCACTATATAAGGAATAGGGTGCCAGCTCTGGTCTAAAGTAGTGCACCATATAGGGAATAGGGTGCCATCTCTGGTCTAAAGTAGTGCACTATATAGGGAATAGGGTGCCAGCTCTGGTCTAAAGTAGTGCACTATATAGGGAATAGGGTGCCAGCTCTGGTCAAAAGTAGTGCACTATATAGGGAATAGGGTTCCATTTGAGACTTGGCCGTGGCTCTGGGAGAATACCATGCTGACGGGGGTTGAGAGGCTGTTTTTTCAACCTATTCGTCTTCAGAGAGCTAGTCTCCAACCAAAACATTGACATACGCACACAGAAGTTACTATAATGTCTGTACAGCAGAATAATCAATCACTCAGCACCACAAAGAGAGACAACTTGGAGGTTTCCAGTCTGTCCATGATAACAGTGACTTTCAATGTTCATTAAACAGATCTATGAACAGAGTACCGTGCTACATTCCCTCCCCGAGGATGGCATGTGTGTCTTTAACAGGGACAGAGAAGACAATATATAGACACAGCCCTATTCAAACAGGGGCCTAACATTGACTTTGAGGCAGATATCTGGACTTCTGTTGATGTTCATGGTGTCACCTGAATTGTGTTCTGCATTTGGACTTTTAGCTTACTTAGCTGCACAGCCAATGTCCATATACTATATTTAGACTTTATAAAAAGCATGCAGTATATATTTAAGCAATAAGGCAAGAGGGGGTGTTGTAAATGGCCAATATACCACGGTTAAGGGCTGTTCTAACGCACGACGCAACGCGGAGTGCCTGGACACAACCCTTAGCCGTGGGATATTGTCGATATACCACAAACCCCTGATGTGCCTTACTGCTATTATAAACTGGTTACCAACGTAATTATAGCGTACCCGTGGTATGCGGTCTGATGTAACACGGCTGTCAGCCAATCAGCATTCAAGACTCAAAGCACCTGGTCAATAGAATATGAGATATGTAATGTGCAGTCAAGAACACATGTTGTAGGAGGACATTGTAATGGGTGCATTGTGGTTCTTCAACTCGGTCAACGACTCGGTAGTGAACATACAGACTGAGGATTTAAACAACCATTTATTGTTTCAGAAGTATGTAACAAAATATTTGCTATGGATAAAGACAGCATTTTTTTTGTCGTTGTTGCATTGTACAAGTAAGCAAAGAATGTTTACAGACAACAAGCATCACTAAATTGTTACAGAAAATAATGGTAAAAAAAAGGGTTAAAATAGCGAGAAAGCGAAAAAGTGAAAGTAAAGATGAAAAAAAAGAACAGAACATCCTGGCGTCAGTGTGCAAACCGTTTATACATACGGATACGCCCCCTTCATCAGGCAGCGAATCCTGATAAATTATTTAAATAGCATTTATCTACACACACAAATCGACCTCTCACACACAGAACAGCAAAGACAGAACAAAACAGAATAATAATTTATTCATTAAAAAGAGCACTGGACAAAGGACATATGTGAAAGCAAAAAATTCAAATATGTGTAAAAAATAAACAAAAATTTTACTGCAGGAGGGTGTTGGATGGGGAGGGAATTCTGTTTTGAAATGAAAAGTAATACTATTTACAAACTCATGCTACAGTAGCAATAAGATGTGGATCAACTTGTATTCTGTACGCGTACAATGAACAAAATTACTTTTTTGTTTGATCAAATGAATCATTCAACAGCAATGAGGTAATATTTGTAGATCAAAGAGTTCCTTTGTTTTTTTCATCTCTCTCAGCAGAAAAGGCACACAGGTCACATACATACCACACTGATTCAGGAGCCTTATAGCTCTAACCATGGCTGGATTCTAATCCCTAGAATAGTTTCCTCATAGGGAGAGAGAGGGGGAGAGTAGAATCCCACTAAAGACACCAAAGACACCAGTCTGACTGACCGACTCGTTGGAACACTGGGGGAATCTCTCACATTCTCAAAGTATTTTAACGGTTTGGTACCTACACTGTAGGCAAGAGTTAATAAATTAAATATCAAGTGTAAAGCCTCTAAAGATGAGGGAGATCCCCGTTTTGTAATCTTACCCAAAATTGTATCTTTTTAGATTTTTGGAAAATAAATACATACTGAATATTTGTAACTTTTAATGTTCAAAATGACAGGTGTCTTAATTGACAGAATGTCTTGGGTTTACTGGCTCTGGAAATGTCCTTTTTCACATGGCCCTCCCATGTCATTTCTGCAATGCTAAGATGGTCGCTTCCATCTTACCCTGAGTTATACTGTGTTAACTTTCAACTGAAACACAGTATCAATCTAATGCCAGCCATAAAAGCCTACAAGCAATCCTGTATTTGACCCAAAAATATTTCGGCTCATTTTAATTTCGGTTTGTTTTCTTTCGTCTCTGAAACACTTTTCTCTATAAGGGTACGCATACAGAAGGGTAAAAGCAAGCACTTTCTTCTTATGTAAACACATAAACGAACATACATCCACACAAAGTAACCGTCCCTCCATATCTTGTTGTTACGCAGCTGACGTTCAACGGCCACAAGCCCTTTTCTTACAAAAATTAAAGTGAAAAAAGTCTTATTGTTTTCTTCCTCCTCTGAGCCCAAACCCCCTCCCCACTTCCTCCTCTGAGCCCCCCCCCCCCACTTCCTCCTCTGAGCCCAACCCCCCCACTTCCTCCTCTGAGCCCAAACCCCCCCCACTTCCTCCTCTGAGCCCAACCCCACCACTTCCTCCTCTAAGCCCAAACCCCCCCCACTTCCTCCTCTGAGCCCAACCCCCCCCCCCACTTCCTCCTCTGAGCCCCCCCCCCCCCCACTCCCACTTCCTCCTCTGAGCCCAAACCTCCACCACCCACTTCCTCCTCTGAGCCCAAACCCCCCCCACCTCCTCCTCTGAGCCCAACCCCCCCCACTTCCTGCTCTGAGCCCAAAACCCCCCCACTTCCTCCTCTAAGCCCAACCCCCCCCACTTCCTCCTCTGAGCCCAACCCCCCCCACACTTCCTCCTCTGAGCCCAACCCCCCCCCACCTCCTCCTCTGAGCTCAAAACCCCCCACTTCCTCAGAGTCGTATCGTTCAGAATCTACATCCGGGTAGATCTGTTTTTTTTAATAAACAGAACATCACATAGTCTTTCTTTGAAAACGTCCATTCCAGAAAACGAGATAAGGATAGAAAGAGAGAGAGAGAGAGAGAGATGTAAAGGTTTGGAAGTGCATAGTCGACTATGGGGAGCCTCTCCTGCGCAGAGCTGAATGAGGTCTTTAAGATCAGAGAGAGATCGGCCGGTCGGTGTCGTTGGTTGGTAACGTTGGTTGGTAACATTGGCCGGTCTCCCGTTCAGGCAAAGCAAATGGTTCTCTGTCCAACCAGTGTCAATTTAACCTGAGGCTGACCACACCAGGCCCTACCCCTCGGTCCCACCAGTGTGCGTGCCGCAGAAGTAAGAAGAGCAGAAAAAAAAAACAATCCCTGGACTTTTCATCTGAATACATATTGTTCATATTTATACAGAAAGGTGCATTGTTCCAAGAGCTTCTTGCTCCGTGCAATTACGCATCTGGAAAGAAAAAACACAAAGAACACAAGGCATTAGGTGAAGAGAAAGCGTTAAGTTGTGGTTAGGTACTTCACATAGGTCTATTGTGAAAGAAATGTCACTAAACAATTGCTGTTGGAGTTCTAGTAAGACATAGAAAGTTCATTGTTCCTTACCTCTGCATTCATACTTGAGGTCTGAGAAGTATACCATCTCTTGCGAGAAGACAAAGAGGCCTAGTCTTCCGCCTGCATACGTCTTGTCATATATGCTCCCAGAATCAGCCATGATCTTCTTCCCCTCGTACATGACCACTCTGACACAAAGATACAATGAGAAGATTTGTGAGATAAACTATGCTACGATACAAACACAGCCATTATGGAAAGTCTATAAAAGCAGTTTGACCAACGTTCTCCCAGGAGTAAAAGGTTTTAAAGTCAAGTAAGTCATGGGGTTTGTCTAGAGTCATTCTCAATCTCATAAATCTCCACCAGGCCAAGGCTTCAGTGGTTACCTGATGTGTCCTGTTCTTGGTCTGTGGATCAGGTGCCATCTGTAGGCTGTGAAGTCTTTCCAGCCAATGTTCTTCGGGTCGTGCCAAAGAGTCTTCACCTACAGAAGAAAGAAGAAACGTAGGGTTAAAGTTAGATGGCGTAGTCACCCTATACTCCCCAAGGTTTTTTCCTATGTGTGGGTATGTGGTATGTGTTCAGGCATGTAAGACGATAGGGGTTATTTCTTACCTGTCCTGGGGTGTTACCCGTGTGCCAGAGAGCGTTCCTGAGGTGCTCACCAGGTCCAGTAGTGGAGTTGACCACCTTGATGGACAGTCCTGAGTATCCCTGAGCCTTGGTGGGTTTGTTGTTCCAGTAGGTCTGTGTGATCTGCTTCCACATCACCACGTAGAACCTGGAGCTGGACTGGTAGCCGAACACAAAGCCGGCGTAGTCGTCATCTCGCTCTGTGTTGATGAAGAAGGTTCCACTGAAGTCCACCGAGTTGAACTCATCAAAACCTGGGAACGGGGAAACAGAGAAGACGAGAGTGAGAGGATGATCTTTTTTAGTTAGGGTTGGGTTGTTTTGAGATGTCCCAATGCATAGCATGTATCAATCAAGCCATCCAACAACCAGTCAACCAATTAACCAATCCATCTACTCACCCACCCACCCAACCAACCAACCAAACCAACCAATCCATCCAAATCCACTCACCAACAGCAATGCCAGGGTCACAGTTGACGGTCTGGACCAGCTCTTTGCCCTGATGTCTGACCACCCAGTTGGGGTCGATCTGGGACGTTCCCTTGGGGTCCAGGGGAACCATCTGGAACTTCCTGAAGTCCGTCTCGCTGATGTCAAAGTTCTCCGGACACACGTCGTAGATGTCAGGCACATTGTCTTGGTCAAAGTCATCTTTGCAAGCGTCTCCTCGACCATCACCTGGAAGAGATAGAAGACTTGATAAATAACACGTCTTAACATTAGGTAGATTAAAATTGATATCATGCACGTCCATGGTCATCAATCCTGGTCTTGAAGAGCTATAGGATGCAAAGGGTGTTTGTTATAGGCAAGAAGTAACAAAACTGATTCAAGTAACCACCTAATTGTTAAGCCAATTGATCAGTTGAAAAGGGTACTCAACTCTGAAGATTATGCTAAAGATTTCAGTCTACATTTTGCTCAAGATTTCCTCTCTTCTAGAGCCACTCACCATCGGAGTCGATCTGGTCAGGGTTGAAGGCCAATCTGCAGTTATCTTTCTCGTCTGGGATCCCGTCATTGTCATCATCGTGGTCGCAGGCGTCTCCCTTTCCGTCTTTGTCGTGGTCGGCCTGGTTAGCGTTGGGGATGTAGGGGCAGTTGTCCAGGTTGTTCTGGTGGCCATCTTCATCGATGTCCTGGTTGCTGTCACACTTATCTCCCACACGGTCGTCATCAGAGTCAACCTGTAGGGGTAAATGGAGATTGACGTTAGCATGCTAGCTGTTAGCGGTCAGAAGACATTGTCAGAAGACTTTAGATTCACCAGTCTGGTGGACACTGATATGGGATAAGTGCTGTGTTCCTCTCCTAGTTGGGTGACGTGTCCTTAGACACTGATCTAGGATCAGTTTTGTGCTTTCCAAACTAATGGTATACCTTAGGTTTAAGAAATTGGGGAAGGTGAGCTGATCCTAGATCTGTGCCTACGGGCAACTAACGGTAGCAATTATGATGACACTTACTCGCAGATGCTCATTTTATTTCCAGCTGTACCAGCTGTTCAACCAATCATCTCTTCAATATCTCCCCCTCTTCCTCCCCCGCTCCTCCTCCCCTCATCTTTTCATATTGGACTCCAATCCTTTAATTTACATCTGTACCAGCTGTTCAACCAATCATCTCTTCAATATCTCCCCCTCTTCCTCCCCCACTCCTCCTCCCCTCATCTTTTCATATTGGACTCCAATCCTTTAATTTACATCTGTACCAGCTGTTCAACCAATCATCTCTTCAATATCTCCCCCTCTTCCTCCCCCACTCCTCCTCCCCTCATCTTTTCATATTGGACTCCAATCCTTTAATTTACATCTGTACCAGCTGTTCAACCAATCATCTCTTCAATATCTCCTCCTCCTCCTCCCCCACTCCTCGTCCCCCACTCCTTCTTCCCCCTCCCCCTCCCCCTCTACTCTTCTTCCCCCCTCCTCGTCCCCCACTCCTCCTCCCCCTCCCCCTCCCCCTCTACTCCTTCTCCCCCTCTATTCTTCCTCCCCCACTCCTCCTCCCCCTCTACTCTTCCTCCCCACTCCTCGTCCCCCACTCCTCCTTCCCCCTCGCCCTCCCCCTCTACTCTTCCTCCCCCACTCCTCACCCCACCTCCTTTCATAATGGACTCCAATCACTCTCACCTCCTTTAAACCTGTCAAGATAATTATTTCATAATGGACTCCAATCACTCTCACCTCTTTAAACCTGTCAAGATAATTCTGGTGTCAATTTTAATCTGCTGACAATCAACCAACACTAAACACACCTCTTCTCTCCTCCTCCTCCTCCTCCTCCTCTCTTTTCCCTCCTGTCCTCCTTTATCCTCCCATCTCCCATCTGCTCTGCTAACGCCAGTAGGCCTATCTTTCCACAGACTGAAACATGCTAGACATTCCCCTGCAGATGGGAATCACCTGTGCCTGCTGCTTGGCAGGACTACACACATTACACAGTTTTTACAATCTCGCACGAGGAGAGGGACGGCGGGATGGAGGGAGGAAGGGATGGAAGGAGGAAAGAAAGGGAGCGATGGAGGGATGAAAAAATGCGGTAGGGAGGGAGGACTGGAGGGAGGACTGGAGGGAGGACTGGAGGGAGGACTGGAGGGAGGACTGGAGGGAGGACTGAAGGGAGGACTGGAGGGAGGACTGGAGGGAGGACTGAAGGGAGGACTGGAGGGAGGACTGGAGGGAGGACTGAAGGGAGGACTGGAGGGAGGACTGGAGGGAGGACTGGAGGGAGGACTGGAGGGAGGACTGAAGGGAGGACTGGAGGGAGGACTGGAGGGAGGACTGAAGGGAGGACTGGAGGGAGGACTGGAGGGAGGACTGAAGGGAGGACTGGAGGGAGGACTGGAGGGAGGACTGAAGGGAGGACTGGAGGGAGGACTGAAGGGAGGACTGGAGGGAGGACTGGAGGGAGGACTGAAGGGAGGACTGGAGGGAGGACTGGAGGGAGGACTGAAGGGAGGACTGGAGGGAGGTCTGGAGGGAGGACTGAAGGGAGGACTGGAGGGAGGACTGGAGGGAGGACTGAAGGGAGGACTGGAGGGAGGACTGGAGGAAGGACTGAAGGGAGGACTGGAGGGAGGACTGGAGGGAGGACTGAAGGGAGGACTGGAGGGAGGACTGGAGGGAGGACTGAAGGGAGGACTGGAGGGAGGACTGAAGGGAGGACTGGAGGGAGGACTGGAGGGAGGACTGAAGGGAGGACTGGAGGGAGGACTGGAGGGAGGACTGAAGGGAGGACTGGAGGGAGGACTGGAGGGAGGACTGGAGGGAGGACTGGAGGGAGGACTGGAGGGAGGACTGAAGGGAGGACTGGAGGGAGGACTGGAGGGAGGACTGAAGGGAGGACTGGAGGGAGGACTGGAGGGAGGACTGGAGGGAGGACTGGAGGGAGGACTGGAGGGAGGACTGGAGGGAGGACTGAAGGGAGGACTGGAGGTAGGACTGAAGGGAGGACTGGAGGGAGGACTGGAGGGAGGACTGAAGGGAGGACTGGAGGGAGGACTGGAGGGAGGACTGAAGGGAGGACTGGAGGGAGGACTGGAGGGAGGACTGGAGGGAGGACTGAAGGGAGGACTGGAGGGAGGACTGGAGGGAGGACTGGAGGGAGGACTGAAGGGAGGACTGGAGGGAGGACTGGAGGGAGGACTGAAGGGAGGACTGAAGGGAGGACTTGGAGGGAGGGATAGGATTTGTGTATATTCCCATTTCCCCCTAGATGAATCCCGTTGTAAGATACAGTCTAGTGATACAGTCTAGTGAAAGAGTCTAGTGATACAGTCTAGTGATACAGTCTAGTGATACAGTCTAGTGATACAGTCTAGTAAAACAGTCTAGTGATACAGTCTAGTGATACAGTCTAGTGATACAGTCTAGTGAAGCAGTCTAGACTGATGCAGTCTAGTGATACAGTCTACTGATACAGTCTACTGATACAGTCTAGCAAAACAGTCTAGTGGTAAAGTCTAGTGATGCAGTCTAGTGAAACAGTTTACTGATACAGTCTAGTGAAACAGTCTAGTGATACAGTCTAGTGATACAGTCTAGTGATACAGTCTAGTAAAACAGTCTAGTGATACAGTCTAGTGATACAGTCTAGTGATACAGTCTAGTGAAGCAGTCTAGACTGATGCAGTCTAGTGAAACAGTTTACTGATACAGTCTAGTGAAGCAGTCTAGTGATACAGTCTAGTGATACAGTCTAGTGATACAGTCTAGTGATGCAGTCTAGTGAAACAGTTTACTGATACAGTCTAGTGAAGCAGTCTAGTGATACAGTCTAGTGATACAGTCTAGTGATACAGTCTAGTGATACAGTCTAGTGAAGCAGTCTAGACTGATGCAGTCTAGTGATACAGTCTAGTGATACAGTCTACTGATACAGTCTAGCAAAACAGTCTAGTGGTACAGTCTAGTGATACAGTCTAGTAAAACAGTCTAGTGATACAGTCTAGTGATACAGTCTACTGATATAGTCTAGCAAAACAGTCTAGTGGTACAGTCTAGTGATACAGTCTAGTAAAACAGTCTAGTGGTACAGTCTAGTGAAGCAGTCTAGACTGATGCAGTCTAGTGATACAGTCTAGTGATACAGTCTACTGATACAGTCTAGCAAAACAGTCCAGTGATACAGTCTAGTAAAACAGTCTAGTAAAACAGTCTAGTAAAACAGTCTAGTAAAACAGTCTAGTGGTACAGTCTAGTGATGCAGTCTAGTGAAACAGTTTACTGATACAGTCTAGTGAAGCAGTCTAGTGATACAGTCTAGTGATACAGTCTAGTGATACAGTCTAGTAAAACAGTCTAGTGGTACAGTCTAGTGATACAGTCTAGTGATACAGTCTAGTGGTACAGTCTAGTGATACAGTCTAGTGATACAGTCTAGTGATACAGTCTAGTGAAGCAGTCTAGTGATACAGTCTAGTAAAACAGTCTAGTGATACAGTCTAGTGATACAGTCTAGTGATACAGTCTAGTGAAGCAGTCTAGACTGATGCAGTCTAGTGATACAGTCTACTGATACAGTCTACTGATACAGTCTAGCAAAACAGTCTAGTGGTACAGTCTAGTGATACAGTCTAGTAAAACAGTCTAGTGATACAGTCTAGTGATGCAGTCTAATGATAGTCTAGTGATACAGTCTAGTAAAACAGTCTAGTAAAACAGTCTAGTGATACAGTCTAGTGATACAGTCTAGTGATACAGTCTAGTGAAGCAGTCTAGTGATACAGTCTACTGATACAGTCTACTGATACAGTCTAGTAAAATAGTCTAGTGGTACAGTCTAGTGATACAGTCTAGTAAAACAGTCTAGTGATACAGTCTAGTGATACAGTCTAGTAAAACAGTCTAGTGATACAGTCTAGTGATACAGTATAGTAAAACAGTCTAGTGATACAGTCTAGTGATACAGTCTAGTGATGCAGTCTAATGATAGTCTAGTGATACAGTCTAGTAAAACAGTCTAGTAAAACAGTCTAGTAAAACAGTCTAGTGGTACAGTCTAGTGATGCAGTCTAGTGAAACAGTTTACTGATACAGTCTAGTGAAGCAGTCTAGTGATACAGTCTAGTGATACAGTCTAGTGAAGCAGTCTAGTGATACAGTCTAGTGATACAGTCTAGTGGTACAGTCTAGTGATGCAGTCTTGTGATACAGTCTAGTGATACAGTCTAGTGATACAGTCTAGTGATACAGTCTAGTGAAGCAGTCTAGTGATACAGTCTACTGATACAGTCTACTGATACAGTCTAGTGATACAGTCTAGTGATACAGTCTAGTGGTACAGTCTAGTGATACAGTCTAGTGATACAGTCTAGTGAAACAGTCTTGTGATACTGTTTAGTGATACAGTCTAGCGCTACCCACAGCTACCCGTTACAGCTACCCACTACAGCTATCCATTACAGCTACTCATTACAGCTACCCATTACAGCTACTCATTACAGCTACCCGTTACAGCTACCCATTACAGCTACCCATTATAGCTACCCATTACAGCTACCCGTTACAGCTACTCGTTACAGCTACCCGTTACAGCTACTCATTACAGCTACTCATTACAGCTACCCGTTACAGCTACCCATTATAGCTACCCATTACAGCTACCCGTTACAGCTACCCATTACAGCTACCCACTACAGCTACCCATTACAGCTGCCCATTACAGCTACCCATTACAGCTACCCATTACAGCTACTCATTACAGCTACCCATTACAGCTACCCATTACAGCTACTCATTACAGCTACTCATTACAGCTACTCATTACAGCTACCCATTACAGCTACTCATTACAGCTACCCATTACAGCTACTCATTACAGCTCTCACACAACAGAGTGTTCTTCCTGAATGACAGACATGCCCCACCAGACAGATGTATGCAAATTAGAGGTGTTTGTGACAGTGGCATGCATGTGTACCCGTACGCTCATGCATTTCTGTCTGCACACATTTGTTGTGGGTGTGTGTGTATGTGTGTGTGTATGTGTATATGTGTGTGTGTGTGTGTGTGTGTGTGTGTGTGTGTGTGTGTGTGTGTGTGTGTGTGTGTGTGTGTGTGTGTGTGTGTGTGTGTGTGTGTGTGTATGTATGTGTGTATGTGTGTGTATGTGTGTGTGTGTGTATGTGTGTGTGTGTGTGTGTGCGTGTGTGTGTGTGTGTGTGTGTGTGTGTGTGTGTGTGTGTGTGTGTGTGTGTGTGTGTATGTATGTGTGTATGTGTGTGTATGTGTGTGTGTGTGTATGTGTGTGTGTGTTTGTGTGCGTGTGCGTGTGCGTGTGTGTGTGCGTGTGCGCGTGTGTGTGTGTGTGTGTGTAGAATGGGTTGTGAGTGTACGTATACACACCTGGTCAGGGTTGTGTTCCAGAGGACAGTTGTCACACATGTCTCCCACACCGTCCAGGTCGGTGTCTCTCTGGTCCACGTTGTAGACGTACGGGCAGTTGTCTTTCTCATTCAGAATGCCTGTTGGACCAATCGCAGTAGTTGTTATTCAGGATGAGATGAGGAAGGTGTTGTTGTTATTCAGGATGAGATGAGGAAGGTGTTGTTGTTATTCAGGATCAGATGAGGAAGGTGAGGGAAAACCTAGCCGTTGTTGTTATTCGGGATGAGATGAGGAAGGTGTTGTTGTTATTCAGGACCAGATGAGGAAGGTGAGGGAAAACCTAGCCGTTGTTGTTATTCAGGATGAGATGATGAAGGTGTTGTTGTTATTCAGGATGAGATGAGGAAGGTGAGGGAAAACCTAGCCGTTGTTGTTATTCAGGATGAGATGAGGAAGGTGTTGTTGTTATTCAGGATGAGATGAGGAAGGTGTTGTTGTTATTCAGGATGAGATGAGGAAGGTGAGGGAAAACCTAGCCGTTGTTGTTATTCAGGATGAGATGAGGAAGGTGTTGTTGTTATTCAGGATGAGATGAGGAAGGTGTTGTTGTTATTCAGGATGAGATGAGGAAGGTGAGGGAAAACCTAGCCTATTGTTGTTATTCAGGATGAGATGAGGAAGGTGTTGTTGTTATTCAGGATGAGATGAGGAAGGTGAGGGAAAACCTAGCCGTTGTTGTTATTCAGGATGAGATGAGGAAGGTGTTGTTGTTATTCAGGATCAGATGAGGAAGGTGAGGGAAAACCTAGCCGTTGTTGTTATTCAGGATGAGATGAGGAAGGTGTTGTTGTTATTCAGGATGAGATGAGGAAGGTGTTGTTGTTATTCAGGATGAGATGAGGAAGGTGAGGGAAAACCTAGCCTATTGTTGTTATTCAGGATGAGATGAGGAAGGTGTTGTTGTTATTCAGAATGAGATGAGGAAGGTGTTGTTGTTATTCAGGATGAGATGAGGAAGGTGAGGGAAAACCTAGCCGTTGTTGTTATTCAGGATGAGATGAGGAAGGTGTTGTTGTTATTCAGGATCAGATGAGGAAGGTGAGGGAAAACCTAGCCGTTGTTGTTATTCAGGATGAGATGAGGAAGGTGTTGTTGTTATTCAGGATGAGATGAGGAAGGTGTTGTTGTTATTCAGGATGAGATGAGGAAGGTGAGGGAAAACCTAGCCTATTGTTGTTATTCAGGATGAGATGAGGAAGGTGTTGTTGTTATTCAGGATGAGATGAGGAAGGTGAGGGAAAACCTAGCCGTTGTTGTTATTCAGGATGAGATGAGGAAGGTGTTGTTGTTATTCAGGATGAGATGAGGAAGGTGAGGGAAAACCTAGCCGTTGTTGTTATTCAGGATGAGATGAGGAAGGTGTTGTTGTTATTCAGGATCAGATGAGGAAGGTGAGGGAAAACCTAGCCGTTGTTGTTATTCAGGATGAGATGAGGAAGGTGTTGTTGTTATTCAGGATGAGATGAGGAAGGTGTTGTTGTTATTCAGGATGAGATGAGGAAGGTGAGGGAAAACCTAGCCTATTGTTGTTATTCAGGATGAGATGAGGAAGGTGTTGTTGTTATTCAGGATGAGATGAGGAAGGTGAGGGAAAACCTAGCCGTTGTTGTTATTCAGGATGAGATGAGGAAGGTGTTGTTGTTATTCAGGATGAGATGAGGAAGGTGAGGGAAAACCTAGCCGTTGTTGTTATTCAGGATGAGATGAGGAAGGTGTTGTTGTTATTCAGGATGAGATGAGGAAGGTGTTGTTGTTATTCAGGATGAGATGAGGAAGGTGTTGTTGTTATTCAGGATGAGATGAGGAAGGTGTTGTTGTTATTCAGGATGAGATGAGGAAGGTGTTGTTGTTATTCAGGATGAGATGAGGAAGGTGGAGTAATCTAAAAAAAAATAATATCTAAATGTGGGTGAACTGGTGTCTCTAGGGCAATTCAGAAAGGTGATTGAGGACCTTTTTACTGAAGAACAGGTTTGTTCTCTATGATTGTGTTTTCTACCTCTGTTGTGTTCTCCGTGTTTCTACACCTGCATCGCTTGCTGTTTGGGGTTTTAGGCTGGGTTTCTGTCCAGCACTTTGAGATATCAGCTGATGTACGAAGGGCTATAAAAATTAATTTGATTTGATTTGATTTGTTGTGCTCTTTGTAGCGAGTTGATGCCTAGATGTTCTATAGCGCCTATATTATACAGAACAGGATTCAAATAGGGGACAACTAAGCAAGTTTGAGTCTCACCATCTCCATCAATGTCCACAGAGCAGGCGTCTCCTTCCCCGTTGTTGTCTGTGTCGGTCTGGTCAGGGTTGCTGTTGTAAGGACAGTTATCACAACGATCTCCAATATCATCTCTGTCATAGTCGTATTGCCTGGGGTTGTACACGAACGGACAGTTATCCTGTAGAGAGAGAGAGAGAGAGAGAGAGCGAGAGAGAGAGAGAGAGAGAGAGAGAAGCAGAGAGAGGGAGGAGGAAGAGAGGGAGAGAGGGAGAGGGTGAGAGACAGAGGGAGAAGGAAAGGGAGACAGAAGGGGAAAGGGAGAGGGAAGCAGAGACAGAGACAGAGAGAGAGAGAGAGAGAGAGAGAGAGAGAGAGAGAGAGATAAAGGGAGAGAGAGAGGGAAAGGGAGAGAGGCAGAGAGAAAGGGAGAGAGAGACAGAGAGAGAGATAGGGAGAGAGAGAGAGAGAGAGAGAGAGAGAGAGAGAGAGAGAGAGAGAGAGAGAGAGCAAGAGAGAGAGAGAGGGGGAAAGGGAGAGAGAGGGCACAGTTCAGTTACTAGAATAATAAACCCAGTGTCCACTGCTCAGGAAAACATCTCTGACATGATATATTAACTTGCTGTGGTCTGTGTACCCTGCAGAGAGAGAGGGTGGATGAAAGTGAGTCTTATATTTAGGCCCCGTCCCATATATAAGGTTAGGACTAGCATATTACACTGCGTCTCATTCAGAGTGTTACCTCAGTGTTGGAATTTGAGGTTTGGCTCTGAGGGCAAATAAACGCTTGCTTTCTGCTCAGTTGTTTTATTTCACAGCATGAATGATGAATGTAAAACCACAATCATGGCCCACTGCCAAATCTGAACACACACACACACACACACACACACACACACACACACACACACACACACACACACACACACACACACACACACACACACACACACACACACACACACACACACACACACACACACACACATTCAGCATAACCTGAAAAAATATGAATTATATTTGTCTCAGTAAGGGGTGGGGACTTCAGACCTTCAATTACTGAATGAATGAATGAGGTAATCACTTCCTCACTTACCCTGTCGTCAGCAATACCATCATTGTCATCATCGTTGTCACAAGCGTCACCAACACCATCCTTGTCGTAGTCTTCTTGGCCTGAGTTGGGAAGGTTGGGGCAGTTGTCCTACAAAAGAAAGTGTACACCATAAGGCCAAACAGTGCACACGATGAACAGTCCTGTCGGACAGTGAACGAACCACTCGTGTGTTTTCTGTAGAACATTATTGATCTGTGTAATAGTCATTATCAGCACATTATAAGGTATGTGAGTTCTTCTCTAGTTAAATAGCAAGCTGGGCCTTTTCAAGGACCTCTACATGTCAGGCTCCTGTATACCTTCTTGCAGTGGTAGGTGGCGTTCTCCACACAGACCAGGTCTTGGTTGGGCCATCCGTCCAGGTCCGTGTCCTCACCACAGATGTGTCCATTTCCAGCATAGCCAGGCTTACACTCACAGCGGTACATGGGGTCGGTAAATTGTCCCAGGTAGTTACAGCGGGCATTCTTGTTGCAGTCGTGGCTCCCATCCAGGCAGGGGTTACGTGGTGTACACACCTGGAGGGGGAGGAAGTGAAGAATTGATCAGACGAGCCAGGAAATGGATAACCTCCCAGCCTTTGTTTAGAGGACAACAATTGGCAGTATGATCGGGACAGAGAAAAGCATAGCTTTTTCAAGGAATCTATGATCTTGTAAATTCTAAATTCTAAATTCCTAATTCTAAATTCCTAATTCCTAATTCTAAATTCTAAATTCCTAATTCCTAATTCTAAATTCCTAATTCCTAATTCTAAATTCTAAATTCCTAATTCTAAATTCTAAATTCCTAATTCCTAATTCTAAATTCTAAATTCCTAATTCTAAATTCCTAATTCCTAAGTCTAAATTCTAAATTCCTAATTCCTAATTCTAAATTCCTAATTCCTAATTCTAAATTCTAAATTCCTAATTCTAAATTCTAAATTCCTAATTCCTAATCCTAAATTCCTAATTCCTAATTCTAAATTCCTAATTCCTAATTCTAAATTCCTAATTCCTAATTCCTAATTCTAAATTCCTAATTCCTAATTCTAAATTCTAAATTCCTAATTCTAAATTCTAAATTCCTAATTCTAAATTCTAAATTCCTAATTCCAAATTCCTAATTCTAAATTCTAAATCAGCTGACACCAGAGGTACGGTCTAAGAGGACAATCATCACAACACTTTACCAGTACTAACCTGTTTCTTGGCGGTGGCCTCCTCCACTCCCCTGCCGAAGGGCTGAGGTCCAGAGTAGCGTGCGGGACAGGGCAGACAGTTGTAACCAGGGTCAGTGTTCTCACAGCGGTGGACTCCGTTGAACACGAAGCAAGCGTCAGGAACCTCTTTGCACTCGTCAATGTCCTCGCACTTGATGCCATCACCAGAGTAAGCAGAGGGGCATTTTCCACACCTCCATGTTCCATCAGGGAAGCTGGTGCACTTGGTCCCAGGGAAGCAAGGGTTGGACAGACAGCCATCTGAGGAGAGAGACACGAGCTTGTAAGTACTGTGTACTGACTGCTTTAAGTACTAGTGTTAAGTTATACGTGTAAAAGTGTTTTATAAGCCCTAAAATCAATAAAAGCTTTAAAAGTAATAGTTTTAAAAGTGTTATTTTCACTTTAAAACGGTCTAAAACCTAACATTTGTGTAATCATTCACAGTACTTAGGTTTTAAGAGACATTGTATGCGTCTGAAATGGCACCCTATGCCCTATATAGTGCACTACTACCCTATAGGCCCTGGTCAAAAGTAGTGCACTACTATCCTATAGGCCCTGGTCAAAAGTAGTGCACTACTACCCTATAGGCCCTGGTCAAAAGTAGTGCACTACTATCCTATAGGCCCTGGTCTAAAGTAGTGCACTACTATCCTATAGGCCCTGGTCTAAAGTTGTGCACTACTATCCTATAGGTCCTGGTCAAAAGTAGTGCACTACTATCCTATAGGCCCTGGTCAAAAGTAGTGCACTACTACCCTATAGGCCCTGTTCAAAAGTAGTGCACTACTACCCTATAGGCCCTGGTCAAAAGTAGTGCACTACTACCCTATAGGTCCTGGTCAAAAGTAGTGCACTACTACCCTATAGGCCCTGGTCTAAAGTAGTGCACTACTATCCTATAGGCCCTGGTCAAAAGTAGTGCACTACTATCCTATAGGTCCTGGTCAAAAGTAGTGCACTACTACCCTATAGGCCCTGGTCTAAAGTAGTGCACTACTACCCTATAGGCCCTGGTCAAAAGTAGCGCACTATATAGGGAATAGGGTGTCATTTCGGACACAACCAGTGTCCTGCTACTCACCGATGGGACAGGCGTTCTTGTTGCACTGCTGAGTGGCCTTGGAGTCACCCTGGCACTCCTTACCACCATATTTAGGGGCGGGGTCGTTGCAGAGGCGTTTACGTGTCTGAGCTCCTCCCCCACAGGTGGCAGAGCAGGTATCCCATAGCGACCAGGGTCCCCAGTTACCGTTGACTGAAGGGGAAGTAAAGAGACAGAGGTTTCAATACAGGTGTGACTGTTGTGCTCTTCATGATGGTAGGGCATTTTGCAATGCCATCTTTGTTTCTGCAATAGCCAACTCCTTGGTCGTTGACTTGCCAAACAAGGAACAAATACAGACTGCAATTGAGTCTAAATGACAGGGTACCACATGAAAGAGGATGAGGATGTTCATTTGACTGCAAATATTTCAGGGTGTGAGGTGCATGAAAAAGCCTTTGACTAATGTCAAATGATCACAATGACATGTGAACCAGGTCTTGTTCTTAAAACCCTTGACTAATGGTACTTACTTGGGCAGGGTGACTTGGTGCACTTCTCAGTCTGTCTTCCTTCTCCTTGGCAGTCCTTGCCTTCCAGCTGGGGTGTGGGGGAGTTGCAGAGGCGGATACGGGTGATGACACCCGCCCCACAGGTGACCGAGCAGGATGACCAGGGGGACCAGTGGCTCCAGGCACCGTCCTGCTTGACTGGAGGGTCACAGGAGCAGAGGTTAGGGGTCAGGGGTCAATGAGACGCTTGGTTATGGGTCAATGTTAAATCAAAACAGATTAAGAGAAGTTTAAAGTTAAACGGCATTGTTGCTCTGTGGAGTCACAGCTGGCTGATCTGCAGCTGAATGCTTAGATGTGGTCCATCGTTTCTGTCACCATCAATACAAGTTGGCGATAAAAGTATGTGAAACAAGTTTCTATGTGACAATTGATGAATGTGATTTGGTCGGTAGATTTGAATGTGTATAGAATACTGAACTCACAGCGTTTGTCACACTCCTGAAGGTAGCAGTCCCTGGTTTGGACCGAGGTTCCCTCGCAGTTGTTGTTGATGCGGTCGCAGGAGCGGCCTCTCTGCTGAATTCCCCGCCCACAAGACACGGAACAGTGGGTCCATTCAGACCAGAGGGACCATCCATCCTCCGCATAGTCACTCGCTATGGAGAGAGAGAGAGAGGGGAGGAAGAGAGGGAGAAAGAGAGAGAAGGAGGGAGAAAAGGGAGGGAGAGAGAGAAGGAGGGAGAGAAGGGAGGGAGAGGAGGAAGGGAGGAAGAGAGGGAGAGAGAGAGAGAAGGAGGGAGAGAAGGGAGGGAGAGGAGGAAGGGAGGAAGAGAGGGCGAGAGAGAGAGAAGGAGGGAGAGAAGGGAGGGAGAGGAGGAAGGGAGGAAGAGAGGGAGAGAGAGAGAGAGAGAGAGGGGTGGAAGAGAGGGAGAAAGAGAGAGAAGGAGGGAGAGAGGGAGAAAGAGAGAGAAGGAGGGAGAGAAGGGAGGGAGAGGAGGAAGGGAGGAAGAGAGGGAGAGAGAGAGAGTGGAGGGAGAGAGGAGAGGGAGAGAGGGAGACAATGAGAGGGCTTATTGGACTGCAGAGACCACAAGCCCCCCCCACCCCACCCCACCCTTCGCAGTAAATTAGGGTTAAAAGCTCTTAAGGTTATTAGAACTCCGGTCTAATGTACGTGATTTAGCCCTGGGATGAGTGTATGTGTTTGTGTGTGCCTGTGTGTGTGTGTGTGTGTCGCCTGTGCATGTCTGTGTGTGTGTGTGCCTGTGTGTGTGCCTGTGTGTGTGTGTGTGTCGCCTGTGCATGTGTGTGCCTGTGTGTGTGTGTGTGTGTCGCCTGTGCATGTCTGTGTCCATGTGTGTGTGTGTCGCCTGTGCATGTCTGTGTCCATGTGTGTGTGTGTGTGTGCCTGTGTGTTGGTAGAGTTAAAGAGACGGCCTCCCCTGGGAGTTCAGGAGAGTTAGAGAGGCCAAAGGGAAGTGGGTAAAAATGGGAAAGTCCGTCTAAGAAGCTGAATGCACAGTGATCCCCATTGACTGCTGTTACTTGTAAAAAAGGAAACCAGGGACCATGTCATAACGTTGTCCAAGGTACTGATGAGTGTGGTTGTCTGCCTTTCTTTAGGTTGTAGGGGCCACTGCGGCCCAGCCCTCTTAGGTATGTGGAAAATGTCTAGGATGCATTTGGTAAACAGAGACATTTTCCATCCCACTTAAACCAATTTGTCCCAATTATAGCCATTACAAGCCGAAGATTAAAGATGTTTTGGGTGGATGTTTTTCGTGTCTTCATTAAACACACTGTGTAAACATTCACTGTGCAGGGTGGGAAAAGTATGTGAACCCTTGGATTTAATAACTAGTTGACCCTCCTTCGGCAGCAATAATCTCAACCAAACGTTTTCTGTGGTTGCTGATCAGACCTGCACAATGGTCAGGAGGAAATTTGGACCATTCCTCTATACAGTGTTCTGACACATAACAGCCTTTTCATACATTAACAAGCTAGGAGATTTAAATCACCCTTAAAATGAATTTGTTTTTCTTGAATAGAAACTTTTACGCCGAGAAAATGTTGGCGGCTTCATACTTTATTTGGCAAATAGAATCCGAGTAGATGGCAGTAAATGGAGTGCCGTTTAAATGGCCTGTTTGTCTTAAAGACATTAAAGGACAACTCAGGCTATCAATGGCTTTAGAATAGAATAAACCTCTGGTTCGTAATACTGTATATAGACTTCCTTGATCCTGAGGTGAACCTTTGTTTGTGCAGGTATGTTACTTATTGTATGGAGTTGGAACCACACAAATAGAACCATAGAATCAGAACCAATCATTGTAATTCTAGGGTCGGAACTCACGTGTTCCACAGCGCGGGCAGCACTCTCCATCGGGCACGGTTGCGTTGGCACACGGGATCAGGGGGCAGGAGATCTTACGGCACACGGTGGCAGAGTTCTACAAAAAAGGGGCGGAGACAAAGAATCACAAGGAATCAGGACGTTAATGACATACAGTAAGTTCCCCCTTTTCTGCACCTGGACCAACTTGGGTCAGTACAATGAGAGCCAGAGACCCCCTGTGGACCAATCAGCACCTGCCCACTGGGTCAATACAATGAGAGCCAGAGACCCCCTGTGGACCAATCAGCACCTGCCCACTGGGTCAATACAATGAGAGCCAGAGACCCCCTGTGGACCAATCAGCACCTGCCCACTGGGTCAATACAATGAGAGCCAGAGACCCCCTGTGGACCAATCAGCACCTGCCCACTGGGTCAATACAATGAGAGCCAGAGACCCCCTATGGACCAATCAGCACCTGCCCACTGGGTCAATACAATGAGAGCCAGAGACCCCCTGTGGACCAATCAGCACCTGCCCACTGGGTCAGGGTAGTAGGAATACGGCCAAACAGTCGGTGGAGGGTTGAACTGGGCACTGACGACCCCAAAAAATAAAACATCTATCTACCAAAAGAAGGGCATTAGTTTGCCTTGATGGACAGAACATTCAATATGTCTGTCTAATGAAGCATACTAACATCCTGGCCAGTTGATTCACAGATCAAGAGAGCCCATGAGCCAAGGGGATTACGAGGAGAAAGGTGATACGGCTGGCAGAGCAGATTTGCCTGCAGCAGTTTTTATTGAATACAGTAGCACTCTGTGTCTTCCTGTCTGTGGGCCACTTGTCTGAGCTAAAGCTCTGTTTTAAATATGTTGTTAATTAGAGATGAGGAGCTGCTGAGAAGAGCTGAGGAGGTAATTAGAGACGAGGAGCTGCTGAGAAGAGCTGAGGAGGTAATTAGAGACGAGGAGCTGCTGAGAAGAGCTGAGGAGGTAATTAGAGACGAGGAGCTGCTGAGAAGTGCTGAGGAGGTAATTAGAGACGAGGAGGTAATTAGAGATGAGGAGGTAATTAGAGATGAGGAGCTGCTGAGAAGAGCTGAGGAGGTAATTAGAGATGAGGAGCTGCTGAGAAGTGCTGAGGAGGTAATTAGAGATGAGGAGGTAATTAGAGATGAGGAGCTGCTGAGAAGAGCTGAGGAGGTAATTAGAGACGAGGAGCTGCTGAGAAGAGCTGAGGAGGTAATTAGAGACGAGGAGCTGCTGAGAAGAGCTGAGGAGGTAATTAGAGATGAGGAGGTAATTAGAGATGAGGAGCTGCTGAGAAGAGCTGAGGAGGTAATTAGAGACGAGGAGCTGCTGAGAAGAGCTGAGGAGGTAATTAGAGACGAGGAGCTGCTGAGAAGAGCTGAGGAGGTAATTAGAGACAAGGAGCTGCTGAGAAGAGTTGAGGAGGTAATTAGAGATGAGGAGGTAATTAGAGGTGAGGAGGTAATTAGAGATGAGGAGCTGCTGAGAAGAGCTGAGGAGGTAATTAGAGACGAGGAGCTGCTGAGAAGAGCTGAGGAGGTAATTAGAGATGAGGAGGTAATTAGAGATGAGGAGCTGCTGAGAAGAGCTGAGGAGGTAATTAGAGACGAGGAGCTGCTGAGAAGAGCTGAGGAGGTAATTAGAGACGAGGAGCTGCTGAGAAGAGCTGAGGAGGTAATTAGAGACAAGGAGCTGCTGAGAAGAGTTGAGGAGGTAATTAGAGATGAGGAGGTAATTAGAGGTGAGGAGGTAATTAGAGATGAGGAGCTGCTGAGAAGAGCTGAGGAGGTAATTAGAGACGAGGAGCTGCTGAGAAGAGCTGAGGAGGTAATTAGAGATGAGGAGGTAATTAGAGATGAGGAGCTGCTGAGAAGAGCTGAGAGGTAATTAGAGATGAGGAGGTAATTAGAGATGAGGAGCTGCTGAGAAGAGCTGAGAGGTAATTAGAGATGAGGAGCTGCTGAGAAGAGCTGAGGAGGTAATTAGAGACGAGGAGCTGCTGAGAAGAGCTGAGGAGGTAATTAGAGATGAGGAGCTGCTGAGAAGAGCTGAGGAGGTAATTAGAGATGAGGAGCTGCTGAGAAGAGTTGAGGAGGTAATTAGAGATGAGGAGGTAATTAGAGATGAGGAGCTGCTGAGAAGAGCCGAGGAGGTAATTAGAGATGAGGAGGTAATTAGAGATGAGGAGGTAATTAGAGAATAGGAGGTAATTAGAGATGAGGAGGTAATTAGAGATGAGGAGGTGCTGAGAAGAGCTGAGAGGTAATTAGAGATGAGGAGCTGCTGAGAAGAGCTGAGGAGGTAATTAGAGACGAGGAGCTGCTGAGAAGAGCTGAGGAGGTAATTAGAGACGAGGAGCTGCTGAGAAGAGCTGAGGAGGTAATTAGAGATGAGGAGCTGCTGAGAAGAGCTGAGGAGGTAATTAGAGATGAGGAGCTGCTGAGAAGAGTTGAGGAGGTAATTAGAGATGAGGAGGTAATTAGAGATGAGGAGCTGCTGAGAAGAGCTGAGGAGGTAATTAGAGATGAGGAGGTAATTAGAGATGAGGAGGTAATTAGAGAATAGGAGGTAATTAGAGATGAGGAGGTAATTAGAGATGAGGAGGTAATTAGAGATGAGGAGGTAATTAGAGAATAGGAGGTAATTAGAGATGAGGAGGTAATTAGAGATGAGGAGGTAATTAGAGATGAGGAGGTAATTAGAGATGAGGAGGTAATTAGAGAATAGGAGGTAATTAGAGATGAGGAGGTAATTAGAGATGAGGAGGTAATTAGAGATGAGGAGGTAATTAGAGATGAGGAGGTAATTAGAGATGAGGAGGTAATTAGAGATGAGGAGGTAATTAGAGATGAGGAGGTAATTAGAGATGAGGAGGTAATTAGAGAATAGGAGGTAATTAGAGATGAGGAGGTAATTAGAGATGAGGAGGTAATTAGAGATGAGGAGGTAATTAGAGATGAGGAGGTAATTAGAGATGAGGAGGTGCCCTATTCTCTTTATGATGCACTACTTTTGACCAGGGCCTATGGTGGGCCTGTTCAGGCTCTGTTTGTTCACTAGAGTGGTGAGCCATGCATGGTCACTTCACTACAGCACCCACTGTTGGCTTGTTGGCTTGATGCCAGCCTCTTCCTCCAACCCAATTACTGTCCAGATGACAGACAGGTTTTGAGTAGCGAGCGGGCACTTGCTGAGTGGGGATGAGTATGTGTTTGCAAGTGCCTGTCTGAGAGTGCAAACGTAGGTGCGTGCACACACACACACACACACACACACACACACACACACACACACACACACACACACACACACACACACACGCACACACACACACACCCCACTACCCTCCCCATCCACACAAACTCTCTCGACTTCGGCCCTTACTTGACAAGTGCACTCGGTACAGTCGTCAACGGTCCACTCGGCCTTGTTCTTGTGGACGATGCCGTTGTGCAGACAGACTCCACTGTGGATCCCAACTCTGTTCATCAAAAACTTGTTCTCGTCCGTCTGAAGGAGACAGGAAGGAAGGAAGCATACACTCCTATATGAATACTGGATGAGAAAGGGTTTCAAATGCAGACACTGTTTCACTCTTCAGTTGTCAATAGCCCAAGTGGTTTGAAAAAGAGATTCAGGTCTTTGAGAATTATTTTCCCCACCTCACACTGGTTTAGCATTAAGAAGCCTTTCAAAGGAAAGCTAGTTAGAAAAGCATACCTAATTTGATTTAATCAATGAACTAACATGCAGTTTGACAGACTAGCCAGAGTTGGTGCTGGTAGGCCAGTATGCTAAGCAAGGCCCACATGCAGTGACTGACAAACAGTTTGTTGCAGAGTATCATGCGACAGACAGACAGACAGACAGACAGACAGACAGACAGACAGACAGACAGACAGACATCTGGTTCAGGAGTCATGTGTGTTTCCTCACCACTTTGCGTAGCTCATTGGACAGCTCCTTCACCACCACTCCCAGCCCCTTCAATTCCTTGAACATGCCAGCCAGGTCCTCGCAGGAGAACCCACAGATCATCTGCAGGTCTGGAGGGAGGGAAAACACAGAGATATATGGAGATATGTGAATTCTATGGGAAATACAGTTTCACTATCAATGTACATGAAGGCTTCCAGACTAATGTTCAACTCCCTAAAGCTTCAGACAACTGCTGACAGTAGAATAGAATAGAATAATTTACTTTCTTCTAATACTTCTATGCTTCTATGCTGTTCTATGCTGTTCTATTCCATACTGTTCTATTCTATGCTGTTATATTCTATGCTGTTCTATTCTATTTTATGCTGTTTTATTTTTTCTATGTTGTTTTATTCTATTTTTTGCTCTTCTATTCTATTCTATGATGTTCTGTTCTATTCTATGCTGTTCTATTCTATGCTGTTCTATTCTATTCTATGCTGTCCTATTCTATGCTGTTATATTCTATTCTATGCTGTTCTGTTCTATTCTGTATATGGAACCCTTTTCGGGAGAGTTTAACAGGGTTTATACAGGGTTTATACAGGGTTTATACAGGGTTTATACAGGGTTTATACAGGGTTCATACAGGGTTTATACAGGGTTTATACAGGGTTTATACAGGGTTTATACAGGGTTCATACAGGGTTTATACAGGGTTTATACAGGGTTTATACAGGGTTTATACAGGGTTTATACAGGGTTCATACAGGGTTTATACAGGGTTTATACAGGGTTTATACAGGGTTTATACAGGGTTTATACAGGGTTTATACAGGGTTTATACAGGGTTTATACAGGGTTTATAACAATAAGCAGCAGCAGTTGTGTTTACCTTTAGTTTTGTGGCCAGTGTAGTCCGTCCTAATGGCAGGGCTGGACCCATTGATGGTGTCGTCGATAAGGACGATCTCATCAGTCAGAACAGCTGAGGGAGGGAGGGAGATGAGGGGGAGAAGGAGGAAGGGAGAGGGAGGGAGGGAGAGGGAGGGAGGGAGGGGGAAGGAGGGGGAGGGGATAGAGGGGAGAGGGGAGAGGGAGGGAGAGTGGAAAGAGAGGAAGCGAGGGGGGGAGGGAGACAGGGGAAAAGGAGTGAGACAGAGTAGGGTGGGAGGAAGAGGGAGGACGAGGGAGGAAGAGGGAGGAAGAGGGAGGAAGGGAGAAACAAAAAGAGAGACTGTTTAGAGCAATGTAAACTGTAATGGCAATACCCACTAGACCACAGCAGACCACAGCAGACCATAGCAGACCACAGCAGACCACAGCAGACCACAACAGACCACAGCAGACCACAGCAGACCACAACAGACCACAGCAGACCACAGCAGACCACAGTAGACCACAGCAGACCACAGCCGACCACAGCAGACCACAGCAGACCACAGCGGACCACAACAGACCACAACAGACCACAACAGACCACAGCAGACCACAGCAGACCACAACAGACCACAGCAGACCACAACAGACCACAACAGACCACAGCAGACCACAACAGACCACAGCAGACCACAACAGACCACAGCAGACCACAGCAGACCACATCAGACCACAACAGACCACAGCAGACCACAGCAGACCACAACAGACCACAGCAGACCACAGCAGACCACAACAGACCACAACACACCACAACAGACCACAACAGACCACAACAGACCACAACAGACCACAACAGACCACAGCAGACCACAGCAGACCACAACAGACCACAGCAGACCACAGCAGACCACAACAGACCACAGCAGACCACAACAGACCACAGCAGACCACAGCAGACCACAGCAGACCACAGCAGAACACAACAGACTACAGCAGACCACAGCAGACCACAACAGACCACAACACACCACAACAGACCACAACAGACCACAACAGACCACAACAGACCACAGCAGACCACAGCAGACCACAGCAGACCACAGCAGACCACAGCAGACCACAACAGACCACAGCAGACCACAGCAGACCACAGCAGACCACAGCAGACCACAACAGACCACAACACACCACAGCAGACCACAACAGACCACAACAGACCACAGCAGACCACAGCAGACCACAGCAGACCACAGCAGACCACAACAGACCACAGCAGACCACAGCAGACCACAACAGACCACAACACACCACAGCAGACCACAACAGACCACAACAGACCACAACAGACCACAGCAGACCACAACAGACCACAGCAGACCACAGCAGACCACAACAGACCACAGCAGACCACAGCAGACCACAACAGACCACAGCAGACCACAGCAGACCACAGCAGACCACAACAGACCACAATAGACCACAGCAGACCACAGCAGACCACAACAGACCACAACAGACACACTGTCCCCAGGGCTCATTGGTGATATAAGGGTGGATGATATGTAACTACACTCAGTTGAGTGAATACAGAACATTACAGCCTCATACTATCTTGGATCACAATGAAGTTAATGAGTTAATGTGCCCAGCCCTGAGGAGGCATTGAAGTGCTTGTAAACTTCAGCTTTCCCATGGCAACATAAACGTGAATTTGTTAGCAACTTTCCCGTGACAGTTAATAACTCAGCTCTTAAACAATCACACGCATGTCTTATAGAATGCTTGGTAGCTTTAGAATAACAACCAGTGGCGCATGGGTAAACACGCAAATATGCTTTCTGTTCATGATTAGGCTACTTACAGTTTTGACATCCCTTGTTGCGCAGAATCGCGTCCAAAGTGGTTCCAAAGACGAAGCGCACGTTTTGGAGCACCCCCTGCGAGAATCAATATCCATTTTAGCTCGAGTATTTCAGTCACTGTCATTCGACATTTACTCAACAAATATAGGACTTTATGGATCATACAAGGATTTCCAATATGGTGTACCGTATCCATTTTATGGATGGGTCTATAGGTTTTATGCACATCATTTTGTATTAATTTAAGTGTCACACAATACTAAATTCAACACTTACTAACATCTAAAACAACTCGATCACTTAAATCATCTGTGTCCATTATGTGTAATGCCGTGCGTCATGTGCTCTGCGCTCCGCGCTCCACTTACCATGAACCGGTCCTTCACCGCTCCCTTCCCGATCCTGAGGCGCGCTGTGGCGGGAGTCTCCTGAGTGAGGATGCTCTGGATGGGAGCGTCCAGTTCCGCCGTGTTCACCTCCTCACAGCCAACATATAGCTGCGCCCGGTCCTCCTGCACGAACAGCGTAATATTCTTCCAGTGGCCCGTCGCCAAGTCCACATCTTCTATCGAGACCACCTGTTGCTTATTAACGGTGGAGAAAACCACATCCAGGGTGTTCGCTTTTCCATTCGAGACAATCTCGAACACTGCTCCTGATCCGTCCCGCTTCTCCACGGTCAAGAGGGAGCCCCTGGTCCGCTTGAACTGCTTGAAGTTAAGCAGGAGGAGGAAGCCCCTCTCGGCATGGATGGAATCGATGAGGTCCCTGAAGGAGCTCTCGGGGAGCTCGGGGATCAGGTCCGGGTTGAGGATCTTGTAGGCGGGACTGTATGGGTCGTCGCCCTTCACTAGGGTCACTCCGTGGTTCTTCTTGGAGACTTGGACCAGCTCGAACAGGTCGTACACGCTATTGTCGTCTCGGTTCTCTGTGGGAGGGACATGGGAATGAGTGGGAGCAATTAGTCTTTATCTGCATGTCTTTGGAATTTATTATTTTTGTTGTGCGGAATGAAGTCTAAAGTTTGTCCAACGCAATCAATAAATTAAAGGGATAATATATATATATTTTTTTAAAGTTTTAAGTTCATGGAGTTTTAAGTTGAAGCGTTAGAAACTCCGTTAATTCTAGACAAACATACAGTATCAGACAAGCATCTCACCTGCAACTCGTACGCTCTCGCAGGTCAAAAGCATCAACAGCAGAAATATTCCTGTCAACTTCATGATGAAACTCTGTTTTTTCCCTATGAAAAACAGCAAATAAAGTCAACCACTTTTCACAAAAGTTCATATTTACACATAACATTTAAATATAATAATAAACAATAATCCAAACGCATATTATTATTTACTATAATAAGACAATATTAGAAAAATATGTCTTGATATAGGCTGGATTC
This sequence comes from Oncorhynchus mykiss, assembly GCF_057628025.1. NCBI lineage: Eukaryota > Metazoa > Chordata > Actinopteri > Salmoniformes > Salmonidae > Oncorhynchus > Oncorhynchus mykiss. Next base: position 87,829,731 of record NC_143025.1, on the reverse strand, counting down.
GTTGAAAGAAAATCGAAATATTGTTAACCCACCTGTTGAATGAAAACAGCAGAGAGAAACAGTCAAATAGAAATCCAATAATAATCCACAAGATAAAAACAATTTCTTGTTAATTTCTAATGGAAAGGAGTCCGATATAAGATGCAGAAAGTACGTTTCTTGTCTTGCTTTAATTGAACGGCAAAATCTTCTCTCTGGTATCTGAAGCTAAGAACCTAACTGTAAGCCAGGGGACAAAGTACTATTTAAATAGTTTCATGACATTCCTAAGAACGCGTCTCGCCCAATCAGATGGTGGAAGGGAAAAGGGATGAGCTTATGGTCTTACCTCACAGCAAGTAGAGCCGCTGGAGCGCACTGAGTCCCATTCAGACGCGCACAAGGGGAGAGGGGAGATAGAAAAAAACGCGCCACATTCCACAGGCCGAATTCCATGACCGGATCCATACCTTTACTAGACCATCATTTCCGGTTATTGGTTTACTCATCAGTTTGAAATGTTCTCGGAAAAAAATAAAATAATAATAATAATATTCTCTATCTTTAAACCTTTTTGCTCATGTTTGATTAAGTTTATGCTTAATTCTTACACTTGCTTATCAATAGTGGTCTCACCAAAATAGGTAACTGATTATCAGTGTTATTTTCTTATGGAGAAAGTTGGATTAATATGGAAATGTGAATCAATTCCTAGAGCGAAAATATGGTCTTATTTATTCACCAGACAGGCTTCAGGAATTTGCGAGAGGATGCTCAGTCAGTCAATTGGGAAAAAAATGTTTTATTCCACGCTGCTGTTCCAAGTTTGTCCGCTAGAAGCCGTGGTGAGTTCACTAGAGAGGCGCCGAGGCCTGTGCTGCAATCATATGAATGAGAGAACGACTGGATTTGTGAATCAATTCACACACACACACAGATGTGCTGTACTATTGACGTTTGAATATGAATTGAATGCACGTATATGAGGTTATTTTAAGATGGCACCACTTTTTTACCAATTCATATATTACAATCATATTTCATGTGACCAGTGCTGGTGAGGTACGACCTACATGTAGTTCAACTAGTAATTAAACTACATTGTACAGTGGCTTGGTTGGTAGTTGAACTAAATTCAAATCTAAGTAGTGTTATCAGTATTTAATGATTTTTCTGCCATGTAGGGGTGTAGCTAACTACTGGAACTACACACTACTTTTTGTGCAAAAAATAATATACGATTTATAACTTTTTCGGCATCAGACAGGCCTAATTCTCCCTTGAAATATAGTTTTTGTGTTTAATAGGTTAAATTACATTTTATATTAACATATGAGCCCAAAGTGATGTGTTTTCTAGCAATTTGTGATCATTGGCATTTCAGATGTACATATGAACTACTTATTCAAAGTAACTTTAGTTCAGTAAACTATATTTTCCTTGAGGGTAGCTGTGGTGTATCTTAATGTAATCCAGTGTAAAGTAATTGGTAGCTTGGTAAACTATTTTTTTCAGAGTAGCTTCCCCAAAACTGCATGTGACCTACGGCCTAAAATGCATTTGTGGATGTTCTGGACATAGTAATATATAGGATCTCTGTGGTTCTGGACATAGTAATATATAGGATCTCTGTGGTTCTGGACATAGTAATATAAAGGATCTCTGTGGTTCTGGACATAGTAATATATAGGATCTCTGTGGTTCTGGACATAGTAATATAAAGGATCTCTGTGGTTCTGGACATAGTAATATATAGGATCTCTGTGGTTCTGGACATAGTAATATAAAGGATCTCTGTGGTTCTGGACATAGTAATATATAGGATCTCTGTGGTTCTGGACATAGTAATATAAAGGATCTCTGTGGTTCTGGACATAGTAATATATAGGATCTCTGTGGTTCTGGACATAGTAATATAAAGGATCTCTGTGGTTCTGGACATAGTAATATAAAGGATCTCTGTGGTTCTGGACATAGTAATATATAGGATCTCTGTGGTTCTGGACATAGTAATATATAGGATCTCTGTGGTTCTGGACATAGTAATATAAAGGATCTCTGTGGTTCTGGACATAGTAATATAAAGGATCTCTGTGGTTCTGGACATAGTAATATAAAGGATCTCTGTGGTTCTGGACATAGTAATATATAGGATCTCTGTGGTTCTGGACATAGTAATATAAAGGATCTCTGTGGTTCTGGACATAGTAATATATAGGATCTCTGTGGTTCTGGACATAGTAATATATAGGATCTCTGTGGTTCTGGACATAGTAATATAAAGGATCTCTGTGGTTCTGGACATAGTAATATATAGGATCTCTGTGGTTCTGGACATAGTAATGTATAGGATCTTTGTGGTTCTGGACATAGTAATATAAAGGATCTTTGTGGTTCTGGACATAGTAATATATAGGATCTCTGTGGTTCTGGACATAGTAATGTATAGGATCTCTGTGGTTCTGGACATAGTAGCTCAGAGTAGCTTCCCCAAAACTGCATGTGACCTACGACCTAAATGCATTTGTGATTGTTCTGGACATAGTAATATATAGGATCTCTGTGGTTCTGGACATAGTAATATATAGGATCTCTGTGGTTCTGGACATAGTAATGTATAGGATCTTTGTGGTTCTGGACATAGTAATATATAGGATCTCTATAGGATTCGCAACCAGGGGAGGAAAGACCTTGGATCATTGTTACTCTAACTTCCGCGACGCATATAAGGCCCTGCCCCGCACCCCTTTCGGAAAAGCTGACCACGACTCCATTTTGTTGATCCCTGCCTACAGACAGAAACTAAAACAAGAGGCTCCCACGCTGAGGTCTGTCCAACGCTGGTCCGACCAAGCTGACTCCACACTCCAAGACTGCTTCCATCACGTGGACTGGGAGATGTTTCGTAATGCGTCAGATAACAACATTGACGAATACGCTGATTCGGTGTGCGAGTTCATTAGAACGTGCGTTGAAGATGTCGTTCCCATAACAACGATTAAAACATTCCCTAACCAGAAACCGTGGATTGATGGCAGCATTCGTGTGAAACTGAAAGCGCGAACCACTGCTTTTAATCAGGGCAAGGTGTCTGGTAACATGACCGAATACAAACAGTGCAGCTATTCCCTCCGCAAGGCTATCAAACAAGCTAAGCGCCAGTACAGAGACAAAGTAGAATCTCAATTCAACGGCTCAGACACAAGAGGCATGTGGCAGGGTCTACAGTCAATCACGGACTACAGGAAGAAATCCAGCCCAGTCACGGACCAGGATGTCTTGCTCCCAGGCAGACTAAATAACTTTTTTGCCCGCTTTGAGGACAATACAGTGCCACTGACACAGCCTGCAATGAAAACATGCGGTCTCTCCTTCACTGCAGCCGAGGTGAGTAAGACATTTAAACGTGTTAACCCTCGCAAGGCTGCAGGCCCAGACGGCATCCCCAGCCGCGCCCTCAGAGCATGCGCAGACCAGCTGGCCGGTGTGTTTACGGACATATTCAATCAATCCCTATACCAGTCTGCTGTTCCCACATGCTTCAAGAGGGCCACCATTGTTCCTGTTCCCAAGAAAGCTAAGGTAACTGAGCTAAACGACTACCGCCCCGTAGCACTCACATCCGTCATCATGAAGTGCTTTGAGAGACTAGTCAAGGACCATATCACCTCCACCCTACCTGACACCCTAGACCCACTCCAATTTGCTTACCGCCCAAATAGGTCCACAGACGATGCAATCTCAACCACACTGCACACTGCCCTAACCCATCTGGACAAGAGGAATACCTATGTGAGAATGCTGTTCATCGACTACAGCTCGGCATTCAACACCATAGTACCCTCCAAGCTCGTCATCAAGCTCGAGACCCTGGGTCTCGACCCCGCCCTGTGCAACTGGGTACTGGACTTCCTGACGGGCCGCCCCCAGGTGGTGAGGGTAGGCAACAACATCTCCTCCCCGCTGATCCTCAACACTGGGGCCCCACAAGGGTGCGTTCTGAGCCCTCTCCTGTACTCCCTGTTCACCCACGACTGCGTGGCCACGCACGCCTCCAACTCAATCATCAAGTTTGCGGATTAGTAGGCTTGATTACCAACAACAACGAGACGGCCTACAGGGAGGAGGTGAGGGCCCTCGGAGTGTGGTGTCAGGAAAATAACCTCACACTCAACGTCAACAAAACTAAGGAGATGATTGTGGACTTCAGGAAACAGCAGAGGGAACACCCCCCTATCCACATCGATGGAACAGTAGTGGAGAGGGTAGCAAGTTTTAAGTTCCTCGGCATACACATCACAGACAAACTGAATTGGTCCATTCACACAGACAGCATCGTGAAGAAGGCGCAGCAGCGCCTCTTCAACCTCAGGAGGCTGAAGAAATTTGGCTTGTCACCAAAAGCACTCACAAACTTCTACAGATGCACAATCGAGAGCATCCTGGCGGGCTGTATCACCGCCTGGTATGGCAACTGCACCGCCCTCAACCGTAAGGCTCTCCAGAGGGTAGTGAGGTCTGCACAACGCATCACCGGGGGCAAACTACCTGCCCTCCAGTACACCTACACCACCCGATGTCACAGGAAGGCCATAAAGATCATCAAGGACATCAACCACCCGAGCCACTGCCTGTTCACCCCGCTATCATCCAGAAGGCGAGGTCAGTACAAGTGCATCAAAGCTGGGACCGAGAGACTGAAAAACAGCTTCTATCTCAAGGCCATCAGACTGTTAAACAGCCACCACTAACACTGAGTGGCTGCTGCCAACACACTGACACTGACTCAACTCCAGCCACTTTAATAATGGGAATTGATGGGAAATGATGTAAATATATCACTAGACACTTTAAACAATGCTACCTTATATAATGTTACTTACCCTACATTATTCATCTCATATGCATACGTATATACTGTACTCTATATCATCGACTGTATCCTTATGTAATACATGTATCACTAGCCACTTTAAACTATGCCACTTTGTTTACATACTCATCTCATTTGTACATACTGTACTCGATACCATCTACTGTATCTTGCCTATGCTGCTCTGTACCATCACTCATTCATATATCCTTATGTACATATTCTTTATCCCCTTACACTGTGTACAAGACAGTAGTTTTGGAAATGTTAGTTAGATTACTTGTTATTACTGCATTGTCGGAACTAGAAGCACAAGCATTTCGCTACACTCGCATTAACATCTGCTAACCATGTGTATGTGACAAATAAAATTTGATTTGATTTGATTTGATTTGATCTCTGTGGTTCTGGACATAGTAATGTATAGGATCTCTGTGGTTCTGGACATAGTAATATATAGGATCTCTGTGGTTCTGGACATAGTAATGTATAGGATCTCTGTGGTTCTGGACATAGTAATGTATAGGATCTCTGTGGTTCTGGACATAGTAATATAAAGGATCTTTGTGGTTCTGGACATAGTAATATATAGGATCTTTGTGGTTCTGGACATAGTAATATATAGGATCTCTGTGGTTCTGGACATAGTAATGTATAGGATCTCTGTGGTTCTGGACATAGAAATGTATAGGATCTTTGTGGTTCTGGACATAGTAATATATAGGATCTCTGTGGTTCTGGACATAGTAATGAAAAATATCTATGTGGTTCTGGACATAGTAATATAAAGGATCTCTGTGGTTCTGGACATAGTAATGAAAAGGATCTTTGTGGTTCTGGACATAGTAATATATAGGATCTTTGTGGTTCTGGACATAGTAACATAAAGGATCTCTGTGGTTCTGGACATAGTAATGAAAATGATCTTTGTGGTTCTGGACATAGTAATATATAGGATCTCTGTGGTTCTGGACATAGTAATATATAGGATCTCTGTGGTTCTGGACATATTAATATATAGGATCTCTGTGGTTCTGGACATAGTAATATATAGGATCTTTGTGGTTCTGGACATAGTAATATATAGGATCTCTGTGGTTCTGGACATAGTAATGGAAATTATATTTGTGGTTCTGGACATAGTAATGTATAGGATCTCTGTGATTCTGGACATAGTAATATATAGGATCTCTGTGGTTCTGGACATAGTAATGAAAAGGATCTTTGTGGTTCTGGACATAGTAATGTATAGGATCTCTGTGGTTCTGGACATAGTAATATATAGGATCTCTGTGATTCTGGACATAGTAATATATAGGATCTCTGTGGTTCTGGACATAGTAATGAAAAGGATCTTTGTGGTTCTGGACATAGTAATATATAGGATCTCTGTGGTTCTGGACATAGTAATATATAGGATCTTTGTGGTTCTGGACATAGTAATATATAGGATCTCTGTGGTTCTGGACATAGTAATGAAAAGGATCTTTGTGGTTCTGGACATAGTAATATATAGGATCTCTGTGGTTCTGGACATAGTAATGAAAAGGATCTTTGTGGTTCTGGACATAGTAATATATAGGATCTCTGTGGTTCTGGACATAGTAATGAAAAGGATCTCTGTGGTTCTCGACATAGTAATATATAGGATCTCTGTGGTTCTCGACATAGTAATATATAGGATCTCTGTAGTTCTGGACATAGTAATATATAGGATCTCTGTGGTTCTGGGACCATCTTCTTATACGGCAAATAATGAGACAACTATTCTGCCCTACAAAAGGCAAAAAGCAATAACTACGAATTTGGTAAAACAAATCTTTGATCTGTTGTAATGGCCAGGTACATTATCTGATTAATGTGGGATTTAGTTTCCTGACACAAGAACAAGCCAGTTGATCAGAATATATAATGGAGTATCAGAAATTGCAGTCTGTCTTGATTGAAAAATATTTGAAGTCAAATTTTGCTGTAAAAAAATGCCGTAGTTACAGCAAGACGATACAGCAAGACGATACAGCAAGACGATACAGCAAGACGATACAGCAAGGTGATACAGCAAGGGGATACAGCAAGACGATACAGCAAGACGATACAGCAAGACGATACAGCAAGGTGATACAGCAAGACGATACAGCAAGACGATACAGCAAGACGATACAGCCAGACGATACAGCAAGACGATACAGCAAGATGATACAGCAAGGTGATACAGCAAGACGATACAGCAAGGTGATACAGCAAGACGATACAGCAAGGGGATATAGCAAGGGGATATAGCAAGGGGATATAGCAAGGGGATATAGCAAGGGGATACAGCAAGGGGATACCGCAAGGGGATACAGCAAGGTGATACAGCAAGATGATACAGCAAGTGGATACAGCAAGACGATACAGCAAGTGGATACAGCAAGGGGATACTGCTGGAGTGTGTGTGTGTGTGTGTGTGTGTGTGTGTGTGTGTGTGTGCGTGTGTGTGTGTGTGTGTGTGCGTGCATGCGTGCGTGTGTGCGTGTGTGTGTGTGTGTGTGTAAGTGCTGTGTCTGTGTGTGGCATCCTCACTAGCTCTCCTCCACCAGACGTCTCTCTAAAGTCTTGGCTAAAGTTATGTTTTGATCCAGCGTCCAACGTCCAGCTCAGCTATCAAAAATACCAGCAGGAGAATGTGGCTTTTATTTTTGTTTCTTAATATAACTGCTATTAAAGATTCCCATAGTCATCTGGAGATCTGGAGTTAGTGGTGAAAGGGTGATGACTATCCCAGCAGTGTGTCTGTTCTGCTGGACCTGGAGTTCTTCTTCTGTCCCTACTGCCGCTGCCTCTCTCTCTTCCTCTCTTCTCCTTGCCAACATCAAATAATATCCCCTTGTATATCCAGAAATAAATTGTTAAACAGAGAGAGACAGAGTGCTAGGTAACAAGTTCTCCGACAGACAGTGTTTTGACTAACTGGGAATGAGGAGGGTGGGGGGGGGGCAGATAGTGGAGACAGAAAGAGAGAGAAAGCTAGAGAAAGAGTGAGATAGAGCGAGAGATGGGACGTTAGCTGTTAGCTGACGGTCAGGCAGTGGCTGCTACCTGGGACGATAAAAGGTTGTACAATTGTCCCCATAGGAGAAGCCTATGAAAACAAATATTTATTTAATAGAATGTTGAAGGTTCTCCTTGGAATCCTTTCACCACTAAACGGTTTGAAGTAGAACCTTTTTCACCACCAAAGGGTTCTACCTGGAACTAAAAGGGTTCTCCTATGGGGACAAATGAAGCATTTTTTTTTTCCTAAGAGTCCCGCCACCTGTCAGAGAAGCAAACATAGATCACACTGATACAGTCAGGTACAAGGTGAAACACTGTGATTGAATCATTTGCACAATTCGCTCAAAAACAACTTTTCTTCTTGCCGTCTCTAGTCTGATGATCTAAATCAGGTCTAATGACGTAAAGAACAGTAGTAGTGTGAGCTCTAATGAATTTGTTCCACGTTGATGTATTTGTTCCACATTGAGATAATTGTTCCATATTGAGGTAATTGTTCCACATTGAGGTAATTGTTCCACATTGAGGTAATTGTTCCATAATGAGGTAATTGTTCCACATTGAGGTAATTCTTCCACATTGAGGTAATTGTTCCATAATGAGGTAATTGTTTCATAATGAGGTAATTGTTCCACATTGAGGTAATTCTTCCACATTGAGGTAATTGTTCCATAATGAGGTAATTGTTCCATACTGAGGTAATTGTTCCACATTGAGGTATTTGTTCCACATTGAGGTAATTGTTCCATAATGAGGTAATTGTTCCATACTGAGGTAATTGTTCCACATTGAGGTATTTGTTCCATATTGAGGTAATTGTTCCATAATGAGGTAATTGTTCCAGATTGTCAGAAGGTGAGTGTAGCTGGTGCATGAAGTCAGGCGCACGAGAGCAAAATGAGTGAGCAACGTATTTTACTCAAAAAATAAAGGCACAAGGTTTCCAAATACACTTCACCAAAAACAACGACGGTAAATGTTACGCACGGGTGAACACAGCACCCGTCGAAATACAAGCCAACGTGAACCGAACTGAACATAGCAATAATCACGCACAACAAACATGGGGGAAATAGAGGGTTAAATACATGAATATGTAATTGGGTAATGAAAACCAGGTGTGTAGAAAATAAAGACAAAACCAATGGAAAATGAAAGATGGATCAGCGATGGCTAGAAGACCGGTGACGTCGACCGCCGGACGCCGCCCGAACAAGGAGAGGGACCGACTTCGGCGGAAGTCGTGACACACAATGAGGTAATTGTTCCACATTGAGGTATTTGTTCCACATTGAGGTATTTGTTCCAATTTGAGGTAATTGTTCCATATTGAGGTAATTGTTCCATAATGAGGTAATTGTTCCATAATGAGGTAATTGTTCCAATTTGAGGTGATTGTTCCATATTGAGGTAATTGTTCCATAATGAGGTAATTGTTCCACAATGAGGTAATTGTTCCATATTGAGGTAATTGTTCCAATTTGAGGTAATTGTTCCATATTGAGGTAATTGTTCCACATTGAGGTAATTGTTCCATATTGAGGTAATTGTTCCATAATGAGGTAATTGTTCCACAATGAGGTAATTGTTCCATATTGAGGTAATTGTTCCACATTGAGGTAATTGTTCCATATTGAGGTAATTGTTCCATAATGAGGTAATTGTTCCACATTGAGGTAATTGTTCCATATTGAGGTAATTGTTCCATAATGAGGTAATTGTTCCACAATGAGGTAATTGTTCCATATTGAGGTAATTGTTCCACATTGAGGTAATTGTTCCATATTGAGGTAATTGTTCCATAATGAGGTAATTGTTCCACATTGAGGTAATTGTTCCATATTGAGGTAATTGTTCCATAATGAGGTAATTGTTCCACAATGAGGTAATTGTTCCAATTTGAGGTAATTGTTCCACATTGAGGTAATTGTTCCAATTTGAGGCATTTGATCTGTTTTAAGGTATTTTTATGTTTTACAGTCTAGTGAGGACTCTAGAGTTATGGTGAGGTAGGTGATTGGGTTCCACTCCTTCAGCCCTAGGGTCCTACTGTCAGGGGTCCTAGGGTCAGGGGTTATAGGTGTCTCTCCAGTTAGCCTGTTTACTGCCTGAGGGAGTACTGGGGATTAGTTTAGGGTACTGTATGTGATCCAGTATTATGTGTGTAACGTGTGTGTGTGGCGGTCTGGGAACCAGCTTTGTCACATGGTGTCAACGTCATCAGGTTTCTATTCAAAAGTGTGAGTCATCAAATAAGGTTGAGATCAGGTGTTTTCTGAGAGGGACCTGCTAGAAGAGGTGTCACCACCACACACTGTGGAAGGACCTCCAGGGGTGTTAGGCTGTGCCCACTGATAGTAGCCCAGCCCGGGCATGTGAGTGCAGGGAATCAGAGACAGCTAAGCCCGCCTGGCGGCACTAATCACCTATTCCCTTCCTCCTACGTAGGATACGGGAGAACCAGTAGCGGGGAAGCTCGGTGGAAAAAGGACGTGTTGATTCTCCAAACGGCTGACTTACCTGACAGACGACAGAAGAAAGAACCTCTTGGGACAAACACGAATTCTCAACCGCCATCGGAAATGAGATCTCCACCAACGTATAGTTAAGACGGTGACACACGCGTGATTTACGTTGTAGTTAAAAGTTACTCACTTTGTTTTCCCTATTCCTGTGAAGAAGAAGAATTGTGTTATCCTTTTAGTTATGTGGGCATGTTGGAGAAGAGAAGATATTTCAATAGAGAACTTTGTTCTATGTCAAAAAAATAATAATAATCCCGACTCCTATTCCACCTTTCCGCTTTAGAGCAACAGGCAAAATACTTGGTCCCCTCACAACACACACACACACACACACACACACACACACACACACACACACACACACACACACACACACACACACACACACACACACACACACACACACACACACACACACACACACACACACACACACACACACACACACACACACACACACACACACACTCCCATCCCCCTAAGCGTGCAAAACAGTGATGCAAGTTGGGATAAAGTCCATCTAATGTAGGTCCTGTTGTCCTGGAGTTCAGACTGACCTCTAACCCCTATATTCAATTCAAAAGGGGCTTTATTGGCATGGGAAACATGTTAATTATTAACATCGCCGAAGTAAGTGAAATAGATAATAAACAAACAGGAAATAAACAATAAAAAAATCAACAGTCATTTTGAACAGAAAAAGGAACGCACAAAAGTGATCCGAGGGAAATATGTGTCTCTAATATTGTCAGGAGGTTAGGAAGTGCAGCTCAGGTTCCACCTCATTTTGTGGGCAGTGTGCACATAGCCTGTCTTCTCTTGAAAGCCAGGTCACACATGCACGCACGCACGCACGCACGCACGCACACCCTCCCTCCCTCCCTCCCTCCCTCCCAGGTGACTAACTCTGCCGTGCCCTCTGTCTCCTTTCCACTGAAGTAAGGATTCACAGCAGGCCATGCATGACCTGATCCTGTGCTGGCAGAGAGAGAACCCACTCCTCTCTACCCTGGAGTGTAATGGGTCATACATACCTATCAGCATGGCCATCCTCCTTTACGCTCCATTTAGGTTACAGATCTGGGTTCAAATCATATGTCTTATTTTCGAAAAACCTTTGAATGTTTATTTGAGCCCGAGCCGGAGTGCCAGATGCGTAGTGTTTTCACTTTTGGGACTGCTCTATTGGTTCCATCGCACCAGGGAAGCTCAATCAAGCACAGGTAAAGAATTTGAAAGAAACCAAATACTGTTTAGGTATTAGTGTACCTAAGGTTTGATTACAAACTTTGTTTGACTTGTTTGGAAACGTTTATTAGTAACGTTTGGGATTTATTTTGTATGCATTTTGATGGAGGGAAACTGGGTGGATTATTGACTGAAGCGCGCCAGCTAAACTGAGTTTTTATGTATATATAGAAGGACATTATCGAACCAAAGGACCATTTGTGATGTAACTGGGACCTTTTGGAGTGCCAACATAAGAAGATCATCAAAGGTAAGGCATTTATTATATAATTATTTCTGACTTTCGTGTCGCACCTGCCTGGTTGAAATATGTTTTTCATGGTTTTGTATGCGGGGCGCTGTCCTCAGATAATCGCATGGTGTGCTTTCGCCGTAAAGCCTTTTTGAAATCTGACACAGAAGTTAAAGGTATTATCTAAGCGAGTTTTATAGATAGTCAGTATATGAATATCATCTGTTACTAGCAAGTTATCGATTTCATGAAACTTGTTTTTTAGGCCATATACAGTGGGGAGAACAAGTATTTAATACACTGCCGGTTTTGCAGGTTTTCCAACTTACAAAGCATGTAGAGGTCTGTAATTGTTATCATAGGTACACTTCAACTGTGAGAGACGGAATCTAAAACAAAAATCAGTTTGATCAGTGGTTTGATACAATAGGAGAGGTTTGATCAGGGGTTTGATACTAGAAGAGAGGTTTGATCAGTGGTTTGATACTAGAGGAGAGGTTTGATCAGTGTTTTGATACTAGAGGAGAGAGGAGAGGTTTGATCAGTGGTTTGATACTATAGGACAGGTTTGGTCAGTGGTTTGATACTAGAGGAGAGGTTTGATCAGTGGTTTGATACTAGAAGAGAGGTTTGATCAGTGGTTTGATACTAGAGGAGAGAGGAGAGGTTTGATCAGTGGTTTGATACTAGAGGAGAGGTTTGATCAGTGTTTTGATACTAGTGGAGAGGTTTGATCAGTGGTTTGATACTAGAGGAGAGGTTTGATCAGTGGTTTGATGCTATAGGAGATGTTTGATCAGTGGTTTGATACTAGAGGAGAGGTTTGATCAGTGGTTTGATACTAGAGGAGAGAGGAGAGGTTTGATCAGTGGTTTGATATTAGAGGAGAGGTTTGATCAGTGGTTTGATACTAGAGGAGAGGTTTGATCAGTGGTTTGATACTAGAGGAGAGGTTTGATCAGTGTTTTGATACTAGAGGAGAGGAGATGTTTTATCAGTGGTTTGATACTAGAGGAGAGGTTTGATCAGTGTTTTGATACTAGAGGAGAGGTTTGATCAGTGTTTTGATACTAGAGGAGAGGTTTGATCAGTGTTTTGATACTAGAGGAGAGGTTTGATCAGTGGTTTGATACTAGAGGAGAGGTTTGATCAGTGTTTTGATACTAGAGGAGATGTTTGATCAGTGTTTTGATACTAGAGGAGAGGTTTGATCAGTGGTTTGTTACTAGAGGAGAGGTTTAATCAGTGTTTTGATACTAGAGGAGAGGAGAGTTTTGATCAGTGTTTTGATGCTAGAGGAGAGGAGAAAGGTTTGTCATCACTTGGCATGTTCAAATCTCTACAAGTCAAGGCAGAGAATTGGATTTAAATGGTCTGTTGGGCATTATGTTCATGACTGATGAATGATGTTTCTCACTTATGTAATAAAAGGATGTGTCTGCTCTAGCGTGACTTGGTTCACTGCCACTGACACATATCTGACAGAACTTACAACTTTCAGACATACTGTGGTCCTACAAGGGGTTAGAATGACTCCTATTGACAGACAGACAGTAACCTTGGTTTTGATGACACTATCTATCTTGACAATTACAGACAGAAACCGAGAGCTCTGGTCATCTCGCATTTCTGCTTGCACGCAACGCAACGCAACGCACACGCACACGCACACGCACACACGCACGCACACACACACACACACACACACACACATATACACACACACACACACACCCATCTCCCCTTAGCATGCAAGACAGTGATCAAAGTTGGGATAAAGTACATCTACTGTAGACCCTGTTCTCCTAAAGTTCTTAGTCATGAGATCTCAATGAATCTATATCTGTCCCTTCAGGGCCCAGATGGTCAATGAGTGTGAGGATTCTACAGTGAGTACGTCACCATCCGACCATCATCAATTGTCTATATTTTCCCTGTTTCACCCTCTAGGCATCATGTCTCACTCTCCAGTTTGTCGTGACCTCTGCAATGACCTTCTATGGCCTGCTATAGTCCCCGTCAGACGCTCAAAGACACGTGTCACAGCCACTCTGTTGCTAAGAGTCACCCTATTTCCTATGTAGTGCACTACTTTTTTGACCGGGGCCAATAGGGAATAGGGTGCCATTTGGGATGCAGGCAGAGCGGGATGTGAAGTTACAGTACCTTCGGGAAGTATTTAGACCCCTTGTCTTTTTCCACATGTTGTTGTGTTACAGCCTGACTTTCATATGGATTAAATTGAGATGGGGGTTTGTGTCACTGGCCTACACAAAATACGTCATTTTGTCAAAGTGGAATTATGTTTTTAGATCTGATTACAAATTAAAAGCTGAAATGTCTTGAGTAAATAAGTATTCTACGCCTTTGTTATGGCAAGCTTAAATAAGTTCCTTAGTCGAAATGTGCTTAACAAGGTACATAATAAGTTGCATGGACTTACTCTGTGTGCAACAATAGTTTTTAACATGATTTCTGAATCTCTGTAGCCCACACATACGTATATGTATGGCTCTTGAGTCGAGCAGTGAATTCCAATCATAGATTCAACCACAAAGACCAGGGAGGCTTTCCAATGGCTCTCAAAGAAGGGCACATATTGGTAGATGGGTTAAAAAAAAGCAGACATTGAATATCACTTTGAGCATGGTGAAGTTATTAATTACACGTTGGATGGTGTATCAATCCAGCCTGTGTCACAACCGGCCGTGATTGGGAGTCCCATAGGGCGGCGGACAATTGTCCCAGTGTCTTCCGGGTTTGGCCGGTGCAGGCAGTCATAGTAGAATTTGTTCTTAACTGACCTGCCTAGTTAAATAAAGGTTAAATAAAAAATAAAAAATAAAAACAACACCCAGTCACTACAAAGATACAGGTGTCCTTCCTAACTCAGCTGCCGGAGAGGAAGGAAACCGCTCAGGGATTTCACTATGAGGCCAATGGTGACTTTAAAACAGTTACAGAGTTGAATGGCTGTGATAGGTTACAACTGAGAATGGATCAACAACATTATTTTAACTCCACACAACTAACCTAATTGACAGAGTGAAAAGAAGGAACCCTGTACAGAATAAAAATATTCCAAAACATGCATCCTGTTTGCAAAAAGGTACTAAAGTAATACTGCAAAAAATATGTTATGTCCTGAATACAAAGTGTTATGTTTGGGGCAAATTCCAATACAACACATTACTGAGTACCACTCTCCATATTTTCAAGCATAGTGGTAGCTGCATCATGTTATGAGTATGCTTGTAATCGTTTAGGACAGGTGAGTTTTTCAGGGAAGAAAAAACAGAATAAAGCTAAGCACAGGCAAAATCCTAGAAGAAAACCTGGTTCAGTCTGCTTTCCACCAGACACTGGGAGATTAAATGTACCTTTCAGCAGGACAATAACCTAAAACACAAGGACAAACCTACACTGGAAGTACTTACCAAGAAAACAGTGAATGTTCCTGAATAGCTGCCTTACAGTTTTGACTTAAATCTGCTTGAAAATGGCAAGACCTGAAAAAGGTAGTCTAGCAATGATCAACAACCAATTTCACAGTTAAAATAATTTTGAAAGTTATAATGGCCAAATGTTGCACAATCCAGGTGTGGAAATCTCTTAGAGACTTACCCAGAAAGACACAGAGCTGTAATCACTGCCAAAGGTGCTTCTACAAAGTATTGACTCAGGTGTGAGAATACTTATGTAAATGAGATATTTCTGTATTTCATTTTCCATAAATGAGCAAACAATGTCTAAAAACACGTTTTCACTTTGTTATCACGCGCTACAAATGACTACATAAATCACTGCTGGATAACTAGACATCTCAATAGTAATTAGGTAGTAAAGCCAGTAGGTTTTGATCTTGCGTAGTAGTGGTGAGTAGTAATTCACTAGTACTTTTCACGTGGGTAGAAAGCTCTGTGATTCTCCTCTGAATATCAAAACTGCTTCCAAAGGTGTGTTTTCTCTCGACTGTGTTAAGAATATTCTAAAATGTCTGGGCATACAAATTTCCCTCCCTGTGCAGGAATCGCAATTTGAATGCGCCTCGAGATGAAAATAATTTTCTCGCACAGAATGCCCAATTTAACTCCTTCGTTGCACGCATGCACACGTGTGCGTGTGTGGACCTACACACAGAGGAATTTGATCGTTGCGCTACTGCTTATAAGCACACAGAGGAATTTGATCGTTGCGCTACTGCTTATTGGCAAATAAAAGTATCAGGAGAAGCATACACACTGCTGGTCCCAACAAGGAGAGTAAAACCAAAAACGATCTCTCTCTCTCTCTCTCTCTCTCTCTCTCTCTCTCTCTCTCTCTCTCTCTCACTCTCACTCTCACTCAATTCAATTCAATTCAAGGGCTTTATTGTCATGGGAAACATGTGTTAACATTGCCAATGCAAGTGAGGTAGATAATATACAAAAGTGAAAGAAACAATAAAAATTAACAGTAAACATTACACATACAGAAGTTTCAAAACAATAAAGACATTACAAATGTCATATTATATATATATATATATATATATATATATATATATATATATATATATATATATATATATATATATATATATATATATATATATATATATATATATATATATATATACAGTGTTGTAACAATGTACAAATAGTTAAAGTACACAAGGGAAAATAAATAAGCATTAATATGGGTTGTATTTACAATGGTGTTTGTTCTTCACTGGTTGCCCTTTTCTTGTGGCAGCAGGTCACAAATCTTGCTGCTGTGATGGCACACTGTGGAATTTCACCCAGTAGATATGGGAGTTTATCAAAATTGGATTTGTTTTCAAATTCTTTGTGGATCTGTGTAATCTGAGGGAAATATGTGTCTCTAATATGGTCATAAGTTGGACAGGAGGTAAGGAAGTGCAGCTCAGTTTCCACCTCCTTTTGTGGGCAGTGTGCACATAGCCTGTCTTCTCTTGAGAGCCAGGTCTGCCTACGGCGGCCTTTTTCAATAGCAAGGCTATGCTCACTAAGTCTGTACATTTCCTTAAGTTTGAGTCAGTCACAGTGGACAGGTATTCTGCCACTGTGTACTCTCTGTTTAGGTCCAAATAGCATTCTAGTTTGCTCTGTTTATTTGTTAATTATTTTCAATGTGTCAAGTAATTATCTTTTTGTTTTCTCATGATTTGGTTGGGTCTAATTGTGCTGCTGTCCTGGGGCTCTGTGGGGTGTGTTTGTGTTTGTGAACAGAGCCCCAGGAACAGCTTGCTTAGGGGACTCTTCTCCAGGTTCATCTCTCTGTAGGTGATGGCTTTGTTATGGAAGGTTTGGGAATCACTTCCTTTTAAGTGCTTGTA
>NC_143025.1:87685000-87810000 GCF_057628025.1 Oncorhynchus mykiss | reverse complement strand
TGACAGACAGGCAGGCAGGCAGAATGACAGACAGACAGACAGAACGACAGGCGGACAGATCGGCAAACAGGAAGACAGACAGACAGACAGACAGACAGAATGAATGACAGACAGAATGAATGACAGACAGAACGACAGACAGACAGAATGGCAGACAGACTGACAGACAGACAGCTAGACAAGCAGGCAGGCAGACAGGCTGACAGGCAGGCAGACAGACAGACAGAATGTAAGCCAGACAGACAGACAGACAGACAGACAGACCCACAGACAGACAGACAAAATGACAGACAGGCAGGCAGGCAGAATGACAGACAGACAGAACAGCAGACAGACTGGCAGGCAGAACAACAAACAGACAGACAGAACGACAGGCAGACAGATCGGCAAACAAGCAGACAGACAGACAGAACAACCGACAGACAGACAGACAGGCAGACAGACAGATTGGCAGGCAGAATGACAGGCAGACAGACAGACTGACAGACAGACAGCTAGACAGGCAGGCAGGCAGACAGGCTGACAGGCAGGCAGGCAGGCAGAACGACAGGCAGATAGGCTGACAGACAGACAGACAGAACCACAGAACGACAGACAGACAGACAGACAGACAGGCAGGCCGGTAGGCATGCAAACAAAGGTGCTTTTCTTTCCTCTCTTTCAACTGAGATGCCTCCTCTTCGAGGACATCTAAACAAAATGACAGACAAACAGAAAACAGAAGAGACAAGTAGAAGAGCTCTGGTCACCTCTGCTTCCGTAGGCCCTGGTACAGTAAGTGTTATATTTGTGGAATTCCCCCGTACCAGTGAGAATGACTAAACGCCTGTGATAATCAATACCTGCCTGTGGTTAGTAGTGTTGTGGTGATAACCTGTTGTGTTGTGTATCACGCTGTCTGTCTGGTGGTCCCCAGGTGTTGAGTATTATTAATGGTGTGGAAAACCATACGCTGTTCTGTAACTGGTGGAGGTCTGCCAGGGCATACCAGGGAAAGACATGGAGTTCTGAATGAAAGATATGGAGTTCTAAATGAAAGATATGGAGTTCTAAATGAAAGACATGGAGTTCTGAATGAAAGATATGGAGTTCTAAATGAAAGATATGGAGTTCTAAATGAAAGATATGGAGTTCTGAATGAAAGACATGGAGTTCTGAATGAAAGATATGGAGTTCTGAATGAAAGATATGGAGTTCTGAATGAAAGACATGGAGTTCTGAATGAAAGATATGGAGTTCTGAATGCAAGACATGGAGTTCTGAATGAAAGACATGGAGTTCTGAATGCAAGACATGGAGTTCTGAATGAAAGACATGGAGTTCTGAATGAAAGACATGGAGTTCTGAATGCAAGACATGGAGTTCTGAATGAAAGACATGGAGTTCTGAATGAAAGACATGGAGTTCTGAATGAAAGACATGGAGTTCTGAATGCAAGACATGGAGTTCTGAATGAAATATATGGAGTTCTGAATGAAATAGAACAGTAATTATTTGTAATCCCTATTGAGAATCTTTAGGAGTCAACGAGGACATGTAGTTGTACATGAGACTTGTGTCCAAATCGTAATTTAATTGATTATTTTCCTGCTGGCTTTCTCATGAGCTGCACATAGTGTACATTTTCCCACAAATAACTTTGGGTCTCCGAAGGGTAGTTACTATACTGGTAGTCTAGTTACTATACTGGTGGTATAGTTACTTTACTGGTAGTCTAGTCTAGTTACTATACTGGTAGTCTAGTTACTTTACTGGTAGCCTAGTCTATTTACTACACTAGTAGTCTAGTTACTATACTGGTGGTATAGTTACTTTACTGGTAGTCTAGTCTAGTTACTATACTGGTAGTCTAGTTACTATACTGGTTATAATGATAGTCTAGTTACTTTACTGGTAGTCTAGTTACTTTACTGGTAGTCTAGTTACTGTACTGGTAGTCTAGTTACTATACTGGTAGTCTAGTTACTATACTGGTTATACTGGTAGTCTAGTTACTTTACTGGTAGTCTAGTTACTACACTGGTAGTTTAGTTACTATACTGGTGGTATAGTTACTTTACTGGTAGTCTAGTTACCATACTGGTAGTCGAGTTACTGTACTGGTAGTCTAGTTACTATACTGGTAGTCTAGTTCCTGTACTGGTAGTCTAGTTACTATGCTGGTAGTCTAGTTACTATGCTGGTAGTCTAGTTACTGTACTGGTAGTCTAGTTACTGTACTGGTAGTCTAGTTACTATACTGGTAGTCTAGTTACTGTACTGGTAGTCTAGTTACTGTACTGGTGGTATAGTTACTTTACTGGTAGTCTAGTTACTGTACTGGTGGTATAGTTACTGTACTGGTAGTCTAGTTACTGTACTGGTGGTATAGTTACTTTACTGGTAGTCTAGTTCCTGTACTGGTAGTCTAGTTACTGTACTGGTAGTCTAGTTACTGTACTGGTAGTCTAGTTACTTTACTGGTAGTTTAGTTACTACACTGGTAGTCTAGTTACTGTACTGGTGGTATAGTTACTTTACTGGTAGTCTAGTTACTGTACTGGTGGTATAGTTACTGCACTGGTAGTCTAGTTACTGTACTGGTGGTATAGTTTACTGGTAGTCTAGTTACTGTACTGGTGGTATAGTTACTGTACTGGTAGTCTAGTTACTGTACTGGTGGTATAGTTACTGTACTGGTAGTCTAGTTACTGTACTGGTGGTATAGTTTACTGGTAGTCTAGTTACTGTACTGGTGGTATAGTTACTGTACTGGTAGTCTAGTTACTGTACTGGTGGTATAGTTACTGTACTGGTAGTCTAGTTACTGTACTGGTGGTATAGTTTACTGGTAGTCTAGTTACTGTACTGGTAGTCTAGTTACTGTACTGGTAGTCTAGTTAGTGTACTGGTGGTATAGTTACTTTACTGGTAGTCTAGTTACTGTACTGGTGGTATAGTTATTTTACTGGTAGTCTAGTTACTGTACTGGTGGTATAGTTTACTGGTAGTCTAGGTTGCATTAGAAAGTGCATTGCGAAGCATTACTGTACTGTCTAGTTAAGCATTACTGCATGCTCAAGCAGTGGAATGTTTGTGTGTTATTTTCATTGGGGTCCTCATCTGGATGACAGTTTGCCTGAAGACATCCAGGACATTCAGGACAGGGATTATATCCCCCACAGCTCCTGTTAACCTGAACTAATCACTATTACAATAGAATACCAGTTATAGAGAGGAGAGGGGAGAAATTCAGTAAACCCCCTAATTTCTCGAAATAGAGCCCAAATATGCATGTACAGTATACTCATGTGAAAGTTGATGGTGTTTACAAAACAACCTGTCAATGCTAGCATTACAGTAGTGTCCATCTGCAGCAGTATTACAGTACAGTATTCATCTGCAGCCGTATTATAGTACAGTATCCATCTGCAGCAGTATTAAAGTACAGTATCCAGCAGTATTACAGTACAGTATCCATCTGCAGCAGTATTATAGTACAGTATCCAGCAGTATTACAGTACAGGATCCATCTGCAGCAGTATTACAGTACAGGATCCATCTGCAGCAGTATTACAGTACAGTATCCATCTGCAGCAGTATTAAAGTACAGTATCCAGCAGTATTACAGGACAGTATCCATCTGCAGCAGTATTACAGTACAGTATCCAGCAGTATGACAGAACAGTATCCAGCTGCAGCAGTATTATAGTGCGGTGTCCAGCTGCAGCAGTATTACAGTATAGTATCAACAGCTACAGCAGGCATCTGGGTACACCCCTGTCCTGGACGTGAGAAAAGCAAACAGTCTGATACCTGAATATTTACATTAGTTCCCTGAGCTAATGCCTTGACTGTAGCACAGCAGGCTAACACAGTCTGTCGCCCTGTCACGGCATTATTGCTTCAGCATCACTTTACTGTGCTGAAGGCATCTCAAGGCCATCAGACTGTTAAACAGCCACCACTAACACTGAGTGGCTGCTGCCAACACACTGACACTGACTCAACTCCAGCCACTTTAATAATGGGAATTGATGGGAAATGATGTAAATATATCACTAGCCACTTTAAACAATGCTACCTTATATAAATGCTACTTACCCTACATTATTCATCTCATACGCATACGTATATACTGTACTCTATATCATCGACGGTATCCTTATGTAATACATGTATCACTAGCCACTTTATACTATACTATGCCACTTTGTTTACATACTCATCTCATTGTACATACTGTACCCGATACCATCTACTGTATCTTGCCTATGCTGCTCTGTACCATCACTCATTCATATATCCTTATGTACATATTCTTTATCCCCTTACACTGTGTACAAGACAGTAGTTTTGGAATTGTTAGTTAGATTACTTGTTATTACTGCATTGTCGGAACTAGAAGCACAAGCATTTCGCTACACTCGCATTAACATCTGCTAACCATGTGTATGTGACAAATAAAATTTGATTTGATTGATTTGATTTGATTTGAAGTATATCTCATCAGAGGTTCAGACCTGTCGTTGGCCACTTGTACAGGTATTTCAGTAATTCACCCCTCCCCCCGCCTCCTTCCTCCTCCTTTCTCCTTCCTCTCTAATACCTAATAAAAAAGCCATCAGTGTGTTCACCCAAGACGTGACTGTGCCCTGGCCAGACCTTAGGTTGGACTCAGTCTGCACTGAGGAACAGTAATATGTTGTCACAAGCCACACGGCATGGTGTTATATGAAGTCAAAATATACGAATGTTTTCTTGACTTGGTTCCATCAGCCTGTTAGACAATTAGAAGGTCATTCTGTGCCAAGCTTCTTTTCAATAGGATTCCGCCGTTCCACAGACATTGTAATTTGCATTCCAGAACCCGGCAGCGGATTGGAAAAAAAATATCTCTGGTTGTTTTGAATGTGAATCATCTGGTAATTTGGCAGCTCAGAGGCAGAGCTGTCAGTTCCATCTAACTTCTGTTCTGATGGTGAAATTATTTGGTGAAAGGTTTTTCAGGTCACACCAGATCGACTTCAGCATTCAATGTTTGTCCAGGTACCCAGGACGCTAGGAAATGTCATCAGTACCGTCCACTAGGGGCACGCCGAGCATCTATTACCATCTAGAAGGGCTTGAAACGCACACTCCGATACCAAGGATCGTGGGTTCAATTCCAGTACTAGGCACTAGTTTTTAACTCTTACCTTGACCAGTCTGAATGAATGCCTAAACCTAACCGTCAAAATTGGATGTTTATTCCCTCCTGGACAAGCGTCAAACACTGAAAAGAGACTGAGATCTTGTTGCCAGGGATAGCATAATCAATATTTTACTCATTATATTATCTACACTCTTAAAGAAAAGTGCTATCTAGAACCTAAAAGGGTTCTTCAGCTGTCCCCTTTGTAGTACCCTTAATGATACTAGGTAGAACCCTTTTAGGTTCCATGTGGAACCTCTTCCACAGAGGGTTCTACATGAAATCCAAAAAGGGTTCTACCTGGAACCAAAAAAAGGTTATTGCATGGGGACATACGAAGAACCCTTTTGGAACCTTTTTTGTCTAAGAGTATCCCTCAGACCTGTAATAGATGCTTGTTTGATGCCATGCTGTGATAGCTGCTAGCATACACTCGGCTGGACGGTCTGCATGTATCAAGCGTCTCAGAGTAGTGCTAGTCCAGGATGAAGTCTTATTCATTGTGATCGAAATAACAAAACTGATCCTAAATCAGCACTCCTACGCCGAGATACAGTAGCTGAAATGTTGTGTCAAGTCACAGACAAGTGCTGCGGATGCCTGTAGATAAAGGACGTGGTACTCAAACAGCATCTGCTCCCTGTTGTCAAGGAAACCGTACATCATGTTATTCCACCAGAAAGAGTAGGCCAGCAATAATGTCCTCAACAACGCTGGGAAAAAGAACAGCCCTGTTACATCACAATACTTGTATGACAGCTGTGTTCCAAACGGCATGGAAACAGTGGTGTAAAAGGTTCATTGAGTATCTCATATCCATCACAGTGGTTTGAGACAGCAGCGTGTGTGTGTGTGTGTGTGTGTACTTATCTCCTCAGCTGGATTGACGTCATGTATGTATAGTCGATCTGTAGTCATACATTGAAGTGCTGGGCAACCCTGATTCAATGTCCAGTGGGTGAGTGATTTTCAAAAGCATGTTAATAAGGGGATTTTAAGCAGCGACATTCCCTTATAGAAAAAGGTCACATACCATCCATAAAGGTCACCTACCATCCATAAAGGTCACCTACCATCCAGAAAGGTCATCTACCATCCATAAAGGTCACATACCATCGATAAAGGTTACATACCATCCATAAAGGTTATCTTAAATCCATAAAGGTCACATACCATCTAGAAAGGTCATCTACCATCCATAAAGGTAATCTACCATCCATAAAGGTCACATACCATCCATAAAGGTCATCTACCATCCATAAAAGTCACATACCATCCATAAAGGTCATCTATTATCCATAAAAGTCACATACCATCCATAAAGGCCATCTACCATCCATAAAAGTCACATACCATCCATAAAGGTCATCTATTATCCATAAAAGTCACCTACCATCCATAAAGGTCATCTACCATCCATAAAGGTCATCTACCATCCATAAAGGTCATCTACCATCCATAAAGGTCATCTACCATCCATAAAGGTCATCTACCATCCATAAAGGTCATCTACCATCCATAAAGGTCACATACCATCCATAAAGGTCACATACCATCCATAAAGGTCATCTACCATCCATAAAGGTCACATACCATCCATAAAGGTCACATACCATCCATAAAGGTCATCTACCATCCATAAAGGTCATCTACCATCCATAAAGGTCATCTACCATCCATAAAGGTCACATACCATCCTTAAAGGTCATCTACCATCCATAAAGGTCACCTACCATCCATAAAGGTCATCTACCTTCCATAAAGGTCATCTATTATCCATAAAGGTCATCTACCATCCATAAAGGTCACCTACCATCCATAAAGGTCATCTACCTTCCATAAAGGTCACCTACCATCCATAAAGGTCACCTCCCAAGCCCACATTCCCAGCATGGCTCTCTGCCATAGACACATATACCAGGAGATACATCCCGCATTTCCATAAATCTCCTGCAGTCTATATGCCATTGGGACAGACATTAAGGTCATCTGCCATCCTTAAAGGTCACCTACCATCCATAAAGGTCACCTAACCACCCAGAAAGGTCATCTACCATTCATAAAGGTCACATACCATCCATAAAGGTAATCTATATCTATAAAGGTCACATACCATCCATAAAGGTCACATACCATCCATAAAGGTCATCTACCATCCATAAAGGTCATCTACCATCCATAAAGGTCATCTACCATCCATAAAGGCCATCTACCATCCATAAAGGTCACATACCATCCATAAAGGTCATCTACCATCCATAAAGGTCATCTACCATCCATAAAGGTCATCTACCATCCATAAAGGTCACATACCATCCATAAAGGTCATCTACCATCCATAAAGGTCATCTACCATCCATAAAGGTCATCTACCATCCATAAAGGTCACATACCATCCATAAAGGTCATCTACCATCCATAAAGGTCATCTACCATCCATAAAGGTCATCTACCATCCATAAAGGTCACATACCATCCATAAAGGTCATCTACCATCCATAAAGGTCATCTACCATCCATAAAGGTCATCTACCATCCATAAAGGTCATCTACCATCCATAAAAGTCACATACCATCCATAAAGGTCACCTACCATCCATAAAGGCCATCTACCATCCATAAAGGTCATCTACCATCCATAAAGGTCATCTACCATCCATAAAGGTCATCTACCATCCATAAAGGTCACCTACCATCCATAAAGGTCATCTACCATCCATAAAGGTCATCTACCATCCATAAAGGCCATCTACCATCCATAAAGGTCACATACCATCCATAAAGGTCATCTACCATCCATAAAAGTCACATACCATCCATAAAGGCCATCTACCATCCATAAAGGTCACATACCATCCATAAAGGTCATCTACCATCCATAAAGGTCATCTACCATCCATAAAGGTCATCTACCATCCATAAAGGTCATCTACCATCCATAAAGGTCACCTACCATCCATAAAGGTCACATACCATCCATAAAGGCCATCTACCATCCATAAAGGTCACATACCATCCATAAAGGTCATCTACCATCCATAAAGGTCACATACCATCCATAAAGGTCATCTACCATCCATAAAGGTCATCTACCATCCATAAAGGTCATCTACCATCCATAAAGGTCATCTACCATCCATAAAGGTCACATACCATCCATAAAGGTCATCTACCATCCATAAAGGCCATCTACCATCCATAAAGGTCACATACCATCCATAAAGGTCACATACCATCCATAAAGGTCATCTACCATCCATAAAGGTCACATACCATCCATAAAGGTCATCTACCATCCATAAAGGTCACATACCATCCATAAAGGTCATCTACCATCCATAAAGGTCATCTACCATCCATAAAGGTCACATACCATCCATAAAGGTCATCTACCATCCATAAAGGCCATCTACCATCCATAAAGGTCACATACCATCCATAAAGGTCATCTACCATCCATAAAGGTCACATACCATCCATAAAGGTCACATACCATCCATAAAGGTCATCTACCATCCATAAAGGTCACATACCATCCATAAAGGTCATCTACCATCCATAAAAGTCACATACCATCCTTAAAGGTCATCTACCATCCATAAAAGTCACATACCATCCATAAAGGCCATCTACCATCCATAAAGGTCACATACCATCCATAAAGGTCATCTACCATCCATAAAAGTCACATACCATCCTTAAAGGTCATCTACCATCCATAAAGGTCATCTACCATCCATAAAAGTCACATACCATCCATAAAGGCCATCTACCATCCATAAAGGTCACATACCATCCATAAAGGTCATCTACCATCCATAAAAGTCACATACCATCCATAAAGGCCATCTACCATCCATAAAGGTCACATACCATCCATAAAGGTCATCTACCATCCATAAAAGTCACATACCATCCTTAAAGGTCATCTACCATCCATAAAGGTCATCTCCCATCCATAAAGGTCACCTACCATCCATAAAGGTCACCTACCATGCCCACATTCCCAACATGGCTCTCTGCCATAGATACATATACCAGCAGATACATCCCGCATTTCCATAAATCTCCTGCAGTCTATATGCCATTGGGACAGACATAAAATCACACTGATTCTCTCTCCACTTCACTCCACACAATAGCATGTGCATCCCAAATTGCACCCTACTGCCTGTGTAGTGCACTACTTTCTACCAGAGCTCTATAGGGAATACGGTGTCATTTGGGATGCATCCATTTCCAAGGTGAACAACAAGTAAGGCTGATTTCTTTCTCCACTTCACTCAACACAGTGGGAGTTTCCAACAATACCAGACCTTGTTTTGTACATGTCATTGTTGAGCATCTAACAGAAATGGAGCCTAATCTAATCAAGGATGTTTTCATGTTCCTGAGTCTGACTGAGTATAAAGACCTGTCAGAATCACAAGGATTGCTTTTTCCCCTTTCTGTTTTTTTTAAATGTATTTATATTTTCTGCTGTGGGATTGGGAGGGATGTTTATGTTGGAACTGCCTTCTGCTATGGGATAGGGAGGGATGCTTATGTGGAACTGTCTTCTGCTGTGGGATTGGGAGGGATGTTTATGTGGAACTACCTTGTGCTCTGGGATTGGGAGGGATGTTTATGTGGAACTGCCTTCTGCTATGGGATTGGGAGGGATGTTTATGTGGAACTGCCTTCTGCTGTCGGATTGGGAGGGATGTTTATGTGGAACTGCCTTCTGCTATGGGATTGGGAGGGATGTTTATGTGGAACTGCCTTCTGCTGTCGGATTGGGAGGGATGTTTATGTGGAACTGCCTTCTGCTATGGGATTGGGAGGGATGTTTATGTGGAACTGCCTTCTGCTATGGGATTGGGAGGGATGTTTATGTTGGAACTGCCTTCTGCTATGGGATAGGGAGGGATGCTTATGTGGAACTGTCTTCTGCTGTGGGATTGGGAGGGATGTTTATGTGGAACTACCTTGTGCTCTGGGATTGGGAGGGATGTTTATGTGGAACTGCCTTCTGCTATGGGATTGGGAGGGATGTTTATGTGGAACTGTCTTCTGCTATGGGATTGGGAGGGATGTTTATGTGGAACTACCTTGTGCTCTGGGATTGGGAGGGATGTTTATGTGGAACTGCCTTCTGCTCGGGATTGGGAGGGATGTTTATGTGGAACTGCCTTCTGCTATGGGATTGGGAGGGATGTTTATGTGGAACTGCCTTCTGCTATGGGATTGGGAGGGATGTTTATGTGGAACTGTCTTCTGCTATGGGATTGGGAGGGATGTTTAAGTGGAACTGCCTTCTGTATGGGATTGGGAGGGATGTTTATGTGGAACTGTCTTCTGCTGTGGGATTGGGAGGGATGTTTATGTGGAACTGCCTTCTGCTGTGGGATTGGGAGGGATGTTTATGTGGAACTGCCTTCTGCTATGGGATTGGGAGGGATGTTTATGTGGAACTGCCTTCTGCTATGGGATTGGGAGGGATGTTTATGTGGAACCGCCTTCTGCTGTGGGATTGGGAGGGATGTTTATGTGGAACTGCCTTCTGCTGTGGGATTGGGAGGGATGTTTATGTGGAACTGCCTTCTGCTGTGGGATTGGGAGGGATGTTTATGTGGAACTGCCTTCTGCTGTCGGATTGGGAGGAATGTTTATGTGGAATTGCCTTCTGCTTTTGGGATTGGGATGGATGTTTATGTGGACCTGCCTTCTGCTATGGGATTGGGAGGGATGTTTATGTGGAACTGTCTTCTGCTATGGGATTGGGAGGGATGTTTATGTGGAACTACCTTCTGCCATGGGATTGGGAGGGATGTTTATGTGAAACTGCCTTCTGCTATGGGATTGGGAGGGATGTTTATGTGGAACTGTCTTCTGCTATGGGATTGGGAGGGATGTTTATGTGGAACTGCCTTCTGCTGTGGGATTGGGAGGGATGTTTATGTGGAACTACCTTCTGCTATGGGATTGGGAGGGATGTTTATGTGGAACTACCTTCTGCTGTGGGATTGGGAGGGATGTTTATGTGGAACTGCCTTCTGCTGTGGGATTGGGAGGGATGTTTATGTGGAACTACCTTCTGCTATGGGATTGGGAGGGATGTTTATGTGGAACTGCCTTCTGCTGTGGGATTGGGAGCGATGTTTATGTGGAACTACCTTCTGCTATGGGACTGGGAGGGATGTTTATGTGGAACTGCCTTCTGCTATGGGATTGGGAGGGATGTTTATGTGGAACTGCCTTCTGCTGTGGGATTGGGAGGGATGTTTATGTGGAACTACCTTCTGCTATGGGATTGGGAGGGATGTTTATGTGGAACTACCTTCTGCTATGGGATTGGGAGGGATGTTTATGTGTACCTGTCTTCTGCCTGTGGTTCCCCCAACGCATTTGGAGTTGTCTCAATGAACAATGTTCCAATGTCACTTCTGCTATTTACTATCGCCCCTGGGCTTAATACCTGCGTAGGTCTGAGAGAGGGGGGAGGGGGATGAGGAGAAAGAAGGAGGAGAGAGAGGGAGAGGGGGAGAAAGAAAGAGGAGAGAAAAAAGACAGAGATAGAGAGGAGAGGGGAGAGAGACAGAGAGTGTAGATGGAGGATTGGCACAGACATGTACAGCCACGAACTGGAACCTCTGATCAGGAAAAAACACACAATTAGATGAGTATGTCTGATGCAGGCATTTACCTCAGTGCTAACGAGATGTACACGAGGACAGTCAGTCACATGCACAGGCAGAAACAGCCTCCTGATTCATCCTCACCTAGGCTTCCAGGGGTAGATTTTTCACACCCCACGAATACAATGCCTTCAGAAAGTATTTATACCACTTGACTTTGTAGTGTTACAGCCTGAATTCAAAATGTATTAAATATATTTGTTTTCTCACCGATCTATACACGATACCCCATAATGACAAAGTGAAAACTTCCCTGAGTCAATAGTTTGTAGAAGCACCTTTGGCAGTGATTACAGCTGTTAGTCTTTCTGGGTAAGTCTCTAAGAGCTTTCCACACCTGGATTGTGCAACATTTGCCCATTATTATTTTCAAAATAGTGGATTTGGCTATGTCAGCCACACCCATTGCTGACAGGTGTATACAATCGAGCACACAGCCATACAATCTCCATAGACAAACATTGGCAGTAGAAAGGCCTGTACAGAAGAGCCCATGACTTTCAACGTGACCCCGTCACAGGACGCCACCTTTCCAACAAGTCAGTTTGCTAAAATTCTGCCCTGCTAGAGCTGCGTCGGTCAACTGTAAGTGCTGCTATTGTGAAGTGGAAATATCTAGGAGCAACAACAACTCAGCCCCGAATTGATAAGTCACACAGCCTCACAGAATGGGACAACCGATTTCCGCAACACTCACTACCAGTTCCAAACTGCCTCTTAAAGCAACGTCAACACAAGAACTGTTCGTCAGGAGCTTCCTGAAATGGGTTTCCATAGCCGACCAGCCGCACACAAGCCTAAGATCACCATGCACAATGCAAAGCATTGGCTGGAAGGGTGTAAAGCTTGCTGCCATTGGACTCTGGAGCAGTGGAAACACATTCTCTGGAGTGATGAATCATTCTTCACCATCAGACAGTACGACAAATTAATTCAGGTTTGGCGGATGCCAGGAGAACGCTACCTGCCTGAATGTGTAGTGCCAACTGTAAAGTTTGGTGAAGGAGGAATAATGATCTGGGGCTGTTTTTCATTAGTTCCAGTGAAGGGAAATCTTAATGCTACAGCATACATTGACATTCTAGATGATTCTGTGCTTTCAACTTTGTGGCAACAGTTTGGGGAAGGAACTTTCCTATTTCAGCATGACAACCCCCCCGTGCACAAAGCGAAGTCCATAAAGAAATGATTTGTCGAGATCGGCGTGGAAGAACTTGACTGGCCTGCACAGAGCCCTGACCTCAACCCAATTGAACACCTTTGGGATGAATTGGAATGCCGACTGTGAGCCAGACCTAATCGCCCAACATCAGTGCCCAACCTCACTAATGCTCTTGTGGCTGAAAGGAAGCAAGTCCTGGCAGCAATGTTCCAACATCTAGTGACAAGCCTTCCCCGGAGAGTGGAGGCTGTTATAGCAGCAAAGGGGGGACCAACTCCATATGAATGCCATGATTTTGGAATGAGATGGAATGAAAGGTGTCCACATAATTTTGGTCATGTAGTGTATGCGTTGTGATTCTTCATTCACCTTTCTTTTAATTGAGAAGTGGACCAAGATAGTGGTTCCCGAACCTATTGGTGCTGTGACCCACAAAATCATTTTGGACTTTCCTATGAGCATCCAAGAGAACAAACCCATTATCTCCAGATAGGCATTCGATCTTAAACCACAACCCAAAAAGAACCAGCCATAATCAACCACCAGTGGGTCCCAACTCTTGTCCCACCATTTGGGGAACCCCGATATAGGTTATTTAGTGGTTCTCATGCTTATTAAACCACCAAAACCAATGTATGGATGGCACTAAAAGCAAAAGGAAGACACACTGTCTTCACACAAAACGTTCAGCTGAGGGAAATAGGAAGTACCCCCCCATCGACAGTGAGTCACGTTCTGGATACATAGCATTACATGACTTCTAGATTACTCCACTATGGGGCTCAATAAAACTCACATACCTTTGATGGTTGGTCAATGGACTTGGGAACTCTACTTTGTTTTCCATCCCAGAAGTTAGCTATTAAGCGGGTTCATTTCTAAAGCTGATTTGCTACATTTATAATACTATTTTACAAGGGCTCCTTTTGTAAAGGTTTTTTATAAGAGATGTGGTCTCCTCTGTAACAGACTCAGAGGGCTGAAAGAGTCCAGCATGGCTCTAAGCGTTATGTGGTGTCACTTTCCTTCGTCCCAAATCATTACAACACGAGTCACGACCTTATCCCATACCTTTCAGTCATAGATTAACGTCAGCCATCATCTACATCATTAATCATTTTTTCCCACATTACTGGTCCCGTTAACCTCTCTTTAGAAAGAGAGACAGGCTATTTCAGAGAGACAAACCTGGATAAATAAATCATCAACTGGTCCCGTTAACATCTCTTTTGAAAGAGAGACAGGCCATTTCAGAGAGACGAACCTGGATAAATAAATCATCAACTGGTCCCGATAACATCTCTTTTGAAAGAGAGACAGGCCATTTCAGAGAGACAAACCTGGATAAATGAAGGTCAAACAAGGTCAAAAGTAGTATATTTCTTCCTTGTCTGTTTTTACATAACATAATAACAATAATAACATTAATAACATAATAACATTAATAACATAATAACAATAATAACATTAATAACATAATAACATTAATAACATAATAACATTAATAACATAATAACATTTATAACATAATAACGTTAATAACATAATAACAATAATAACATGAATAACATAATAACATGAATAACATGAATAACATAATAACATGAATAACCTGAATAACATAATAACAATAATAACATTAATACAATTAATAACATGAATAACATAATAAATAATAACATTAATACAATTAATAACATGAATAACATAATAACAATAATAACATTGATACAATTAATAACATGAATAACGTAATAACAATAATAACATGAATAACATTAATACAATTAATAACATGAATAACACAATACATAACAATAATAACATTAATAACATAATAACAATAATACCATTAATACAATTAATAACATAATACATAGTAACAATAATAACATTAGTAACACGAATATCATAATACATGATAACATTAATACAATTAATAACATGAATAACATAATAACAATAATAACATGAATACAATTAATAACATGCATAACATAATAACAATAATAACATGCATACAATTAATAACATGAAAAACATAATACATAAAAAACAGTATAGCATAATAACATGAATAACATAACAACATTAATAACAGTAATCCCATTAATAACATAATACCAGTGATACAATTGATAACATAATACAATTAATACCTTAATAACATAATAACATGGTTAACATGAATAACATAATAACACTAATAAAATTAATAGCATACCAACACTAATAACAAGAATAACATAATAACATTAATAACATAATCACTTTAATAACATGGATAACATAATAACATAATGCCATTAATAATATAATAACATTAATAACATTAATATTATGATATCTTTAATAATATAATGCCATGAATAGCATAATGCCATTAATAACATATTAACATATTGTCATTAATAACATAATGCCATTATTAACATAATGCCATTAATAACATAATAACATAATGCCATTAATAACATAATGCCATTAATAACATAATAACATAATGCCAGTAATAACATAATAACATAATGCCATTAATAACATATTAACATATTGTCATTAATAACATAATGCCATTATTAACATAATGCCATTAATAACATAATAGCATAATGCCATTAATAACATATTAACATATTGTCATTAATAACATAATGCCATTATTAACATAATGCCATTAATAACATAATAACATAATGCCATTAATAACATAATAACATAATGCCATTAATAACATAATGCCATTAATAACATAATAACATAATGCCATTAATAACATAATGCCAGTAATAACATAATAACATAATGTCATTAATAACATAATAACATATTGTCATTAATAACATAATAACATATTGTCATTAATAACATAATGCCATTAATTTCATAATGCCATTAATAACATAATAAAATAATTCCATTAATAACATAATTTAATTAATAACATAATAACACAATGCCATTAATAACATACTAACATAATGCCATTAATAACATACTAACATAATGCCATTAATAACATAATAACATAATGCCGTTAATAACATAATACCATTAATGCTAGTAATAACACAATAACATTAATAACATAATAACACTAATAACAGGAATAACATGAATAACAGGTGCAAAGACAGTTGTTTTACAAGTAACCTCTAGATTCCTGTGAAGAGATGATGTTCCGTGTGTGTTAATAGAACTGTGGATGCATTACTGTGTTTGCCATACCACTATTACACCAAAGTGACTACTGTGAGTGTTGATTTGTGAATTTGTGAATGTCACTCTGTTACCAATGGCATCTTATTCCCTTTATCGTGCACTACTAATCAGGGCTCTGCTCAGAAGTAGTGCACTACTCATCAGGGCTCTGCTCAGAAGTAGTGCACTACTCATCAGGGCTCTGCTCAGAAGTAGTGCACTATATAGGGAACAAGGTGCCATTGGAGATGCACCCCACCTGTTTTCATCAGGACTGTTGATGTGGTTGCTAGTGGTCACCAGGATACAGCCAGAAACAGTGGGAGGTTGGTTAAACTAACAGGAAAACGTGTTTACAACAGCCCTAAAGAATATACAAACTGGCAATTGAGAGGTTGAGAGGTTGACTCACAGAGCTCTCTCTGATAGATGTTGAGACTCACACAGACAGGCATGATATGAGTGTTTCTTTAGATATCCATCCCCTTTAAGAGGCTGTTATTAAATGGGCTTAGATATCCATCCCCTTTAAGAGGCTGTTATTAAATGGGCTTGCCCAATGTCTATGAACTCAATGAACTTCAGAGTGCATTTTGGAACAGCAAGCTTTAAACCTTTAAACTACCTAACAAGTAACAACAACAAGACGCAAAGCCAAACACTCCACTGGGCAGCAGGTAGCCTAGCGGTTAGAGAATTGGGGCAGTAAACCAAAAACCCAGAGCAGAGAAGGTAACATCTGACCACAGAGCTGAGGCACAGCTGAATGGTAGTGAACAACTACTGTACCAGAGCAGGGTCTGGACACAGTGACCTGAGAGGGGTCTGAACCTGTGACCTGAGAGGGGTCTGACCCAGTGACCTGAGAGGGGTCTGACCCAGTGACCTAAGAGGGGTCGGACCGAGTGACCTGAGAGGGGTCTGACCCAGTGACCTAAGAGGGGTCTGACCGAGTGACCTAAGAGGGGCCAGAACCAGTGACCTAAGAGGGGTCTGACCCAGTGACCTAAGAGGGGTCTGACCCAGTGACCTAAGAGGGGTCTGACCCAGTGACCTAAGAGGGGTCTAAACCAGTGACCTGAGTGGGGTCAGAATGAACCAGTGACCTGAGAGGGGTCTGAACCAGTGACCTGAGTGGGGTCAGAATGAACCAGTGACCTATAAGGGGTCTGAACCAGAGACCTAATTTTATTTGTCACACACGCCAAGAAAATAGGCAGACTTTACAATGAAATGCTTACTTACGAGCTCTTTCCCAACAATGCAGAGCTAATTAGTAAGATACATTCAGCGAAAAATACAAAACGAAACAGTAATGCAATAAAATAATAACGTGATGAGCACCGGTACTGAATCAATACATGGTAGGCAAGGATAAAACTGACTAGGAAATCAGGATATAGAATAAACAGAGAAGCAGCAGTGTGAAAGTGTGTCTATGAAAGAGGTGTGACATGACAACTGGCTGAATGACCTTTATCTGGAGGAGAGTAGTGGGAAGTAGCAGGAAACAACAGTGGGAAATAGATTAAGCATGACTGAATTGTAGGCAGCCATGTTAGTTGTGGTCTACCTCCAATGTGGGGATCATGGAATCTGGGAGGGAGCTAAGGCTCCGGACCATATGCTATCTCTCCTCTAAGTCAGGGGGTTGTCTTTCTGCCTACGACCCGTAGAGAACCTCATGACTTAGATGAACCATACAGGTCAGAGGTCAGATTCCATGATCTCCACATTGGAGGTAGACCACAACAAACATGGCTGTCTAAAAATGGTCAAAGACTCCAGCCACCCAAGTCATAGACTGTTCTCTCTGCTACCTCACGGTAAGCGGTACCCGAGCGCCAAGTCTAGAGCAAAAAGCTTCTACACCCAAGCCATAAGGCTCCTGAACAGCTTCTACACCCAAGCCATAAGGCTCCTTAACAGCTTCTACACCCAAGCCATAAGGCTCTTGAACAGCTTCTACACCCAAGCCATACGACTACTGAACAGCTTCTACACCCAAGCCATAAGGCTCCTGAACAGCTTCTACACCCAAGCCATAAGGCTCCTGAACAGCTTCTACACCCAAGCCATAAGGCTCCTGAACAGCTTCTACACCCAAGCCATATGACTACTGAACAGCTTCTACACCCAAGCCATAAGACTACTGAACAGCTTCTACACCCAAGCCATAAGGCTCCTTTAACAGCTTCTACACCCAAGCCATAAGGCTCCTTTAACAGCTTCTACACCCAAGCCATAAGGCTCCTTAACAGCTTCTACACCCAAGCCATATTACTACTGAACAGCTTCTACACCCAATCCATAAGACTACTGAACAGCTTCTACACCCAAGCCATAAGGCTCATGAACAGCTTCTACACCCAAGCCATAAGACTACTGAACAGCTTCTACACCCAATCAATAAGACTACTGAACAGCTTCTACAGCCAAGCCATAAGGCTCCTGAACAGCTTCTACACCCAAGCCATACGACTACTGAACAGCTTCTACACCCAAGCCATAAGACTACTGAACAGCTTCTACACCCAAGCCATAAGACTACTGAACAGCTTCTACACCCAAGCCATAAGACTACTGAACAGCTTCTACACCCAAGCCATAAGACTACTGAACAGCTTCTACACCCAAGCCATAAGGCTCCTGAACAGCTTCTACACCCAAGCCATAAGACTACTGAACAGCTTCTACACCCAATCAATAAGACTACTGAACAGCTTCTACACCCAAGCCATAAGGCTCCTGAACAGCTTCTACACCCAAGCCATAAGACTACTGAACAGCTTCTACACCCAATCAATAAGACTACTGAACAGCTTCTACACCCAAGCCATAAGGCTCCTGAACAGCTTCTACACCCAAGCCATACAACTACTGAACAGCTTCTACACCCAAGCCATAAGACTACGGAACAGCTTCTACACCCAAGCCATAAAACTACTGAACAGCTTCTACACCCAAGCCATACGACTACTGAACAGCTTCTACACCCAAGCCATACGACTACTGAACAGCTTCTACACCCAATCAATAAGACTACTGAACAGCTTCTACACCCAATCAATAAGACTACTGAACAGCTTCTACACCCAAGCCATACGACTACTGAACAGCTTCTACACCCAATCCATAAGACTACTGAACAGCTTCTACACACAATCCATAAGACGACTGAACAGCTTCTACACCCAAGCCATAAGGCTCCTGAACAGTTTATTTGTATTTATTTTGCTGCTCCTTCTCGCTGCTTATTATCTATGTATAGTCACTTTACCCCTATATACATGTGCATTTCACCTTCATTACCTCTACTAGCTTGTATCCCGCACATTGACTCGGTACCGGTACCCCCTGTATATGGCCTCGTTATTGTTATTTATTGTGTTATTTTTAATTGTAAAAAATTCTTCAGTTTATTTAGTAAATATTTTCTAAACTCTTATATTTCTTAAAAGTACATCGTTGGTTAAGGGCTTGTAAGTAAGCATTTCACGGCAAGGTCTAATTAAACCGGTTGTAGTCAGCACATGTGGCAAGGTCTAATTAAACCTGTTGTAGTCAGCACATGTTGCAAGGTCTAATTAAACCTGTTGTAGTCAGCACATGTGACAAATAACATTTGATCTGATTTGATCTATTTCCCACCGCTGCTTCCCGAAGCCTCTCTACTCTCTTCCAGATATAGATCATTCAGACAGTGGTCAGGTCACCTTAGGTCACTGGGTCAGACCCTGCTCTGTTAGTTGTTCATGAGTACCTAAGTCATTCAGCTGTGCCTCAGCTCTGTGGTCAGATGTTACAGCAGAGGTTATGCAGGTACATGAACGTTAATAGTGCAGGCTAGAAATAGTTTTTTGAGGGGCAGAGATGGCGGGAATTGGGAACATGAATGTGTACCCAGCTGCAGAGTACATCATTAACAGCAGCAACACATGGGAGCGGGACACTCACGTACAGTATGTGTACTTTGACGTGATCAAAGGTCAGGAATTTATTTCTGTTGGACTGTGATCTTTAAAATAATAGTTTTAATAGGCTTCCTGACATAGTATAATGAATGTCCAATATTAAAAGTCTATGACATATTGGTCTAAGTCGACAGCTCTATTGTTTTCTTTGAACACAATTCACACAAGAAGCGCCCAGAAACACCTTCAAGCAAACTGACCCAGTGCCTAAATTTAATTTACAACTCTGCAAAATTTTCTGAGCAAATGGGGAGAGATTATATGGGGAGAGATTATATTTGTGCACGCCTGGTGCACAAATTGATGACGTATGTCACGCAGCGAGAGTCGAGGGGAAATGAACGGATTGGGTTCAGTCTGTTCATTCAGTCATCCTGATGAGCCCTTCACAGCTAGCTAGTTTAGTCAGTCATCCTGATGAGCCCTTCACATCTAGTTAGTTCAGTCAGTCATCCTGATGAGCCCTTCCTAGCTAGCTAGTTCAGTCAGTCATCCCGATGAGCCCATCCCAAGCTAGCTAGTT
Source organism: Oncorhynchus mykiss (assembly GCF_057628025.1). Taxonomy (NCBI): domain Eukaryota; kingdom Metazoa; phylum Chordata; class Actinopteri; order Salmoniformes; family Salmonidae; genus Oncorhynchus; species Oncorhynchus mykiss. The sequence continues at coordinate 87,789,290 of NC_143025.1, read as the reverse complement.
CAGTCAGTCATCCCGAGGAGCCCATCCCAAGCTAGCTAGTTCTGTCAGTCATCCTGATGAGAGCTTCCCAACTAGCTAGTTCAGTCAGTCATCCTGATGAGCCCTTCCCAGCTAGCTAGTTCAGTCAGTCATCCTGATGAGCCCTTCCCAGTTAGCTAGTTTATGCTTCTGGTTAAAAGTAGAAACTTCAGCGAGAATTAGACACTTATCTGCCAAAGTTGGTACCGGTGAGTATTCAGAATCATTCCGTTAATCTGAGAAATTGTCAAGAATGTGGGTAACTGGTGAAAGGAGTCAGGCTCAGGAGAGCTGAGATGCATGGACAAGGTATTTAATAAAGTAAACACCAGTACAAAACACAATGCAATGGTGCAGGTAAAAATACCAGAACCAAGAATAAACGGGCGTAACAACAAAACCCGGCAACAATAATACCAGCCGTCAGAATACAGCCCAACAATAATACCAGCCGTCAGAATACAGCCCAACAATAATACCAGCCGTCAGAATACAGCCCAACAATAAAACAAACACGCACACAAACATGGGGGAAACCAGAGGGTTAAATAATGAATATGTAATGAAGGAATTGAAACCAGGTGTGTAGAAAACAAAGCCAAAACAAAAGGAAAATGAAAAGTTTATCGGTGATGGCTAAAAGGCCGGTGACGTCGATCACCGAACGCCGAACGCCGTCCGAACAAGGAGAGGGACCGACTTACAGTCCTGCTATTGGCAACGCTCTCTAGCTACTTCCTTCACACTTCTGCGGCAAGCGGAAGCAAATTACACTGTGCCCCATTTTGTTGTGTTGCTGGCTTTCAGCGTAAACTCTCCCCATTGAGAAGCAGTAGATGGTGTCACAATGACATACAGTATTACAAGTTATTTCTTGTGTAGGCTGCTACCCTACTCTAAATATTAATCAAGTGTCACGACTTCCTCCAAAGTTGGTCCCTCTCCTTGTTCGGGCTGCATTCGGCGGTCGACGTCACCGGCTTTCTAGTCACCTCCGATCCATGTTTCATTTTCGTTTTGTTTTGTCTTCATTATACACACCTGGTTTCCATTCCATAATCAATGTTCCTTATTTAACCCTCTGGCTTCCCTTTCTGTTTTGTGAGTGATTGTCATTGTCATGTTGGTTCGTTTTTGTGCTCTGGATATTTGTATTTGTTCTTTGCTTACATTTTGAGTAAATTCAGATTATTACTCATACCTGTGTCCTTCGCCTGACTCCGCTTATCCATTCACTTAATCGCTGACAGAATCACTCACCATAGAATGGAATCAGAAGGTACAGCCAGCCCTCCTCTCCCAGTGGAGGAGCGCATTCAGCAGCATGTGCGTGCTGCAAACCATGGACCAATGGGAGAGAGGGGGGTTTTCCGGTTACCACCCCAGCTCCCACAACAACCTCCACTGATGGCATCTATCCACGGTGGCGGCTCAGGTGCGGGACGCAGACCCCGCTCCACCACTGGCTCACCCCACATTGGTGGCACCTCTAGTGCGGGGACCCTCGTTGCGGGCCCCGGACTGGGGACCCTCGCTGGAGGCTCCGGACTGGAGTCCGTCGCTGGAGGCTCCGGACTGGAGACCGTCGCTGGAGGCTCCGGGCTGGAGACCGTCGCTGGAGGCTCCGGGCTGGAGACCGTCGCTGGAGGCTCCGGACTGGAGACCGTCGCTGGAGGCTCCGGACTGGAGACCGTCGCTGGAGGCTCCGGACTGGAGACCGTCGCTGGAGGCTCCGGACTGGAGACTGTCGCTGGAGGCTCCGGACTGGGGACCGTCGCTGGAGGCTCCGGACAGGGGACCCTCACTGGAGGCTCCGGACTGGAGACCGTCGCAGGAGGCTTCGTGCCATGACTCCTCACTGGAGGCTTCGTGCCATGGATCATCACAGGAGGCTTCTTGCCATGGATCATCACTGGAGGCTTCTTGCCATGGATCATCACTGGAGGCTTCTTACCATGGATCATCACTGGAGGGAGGAGACATATGGGCAGTCTGGTACGTGGAGCTGCCACAGGGCTCACCAGGCTGGGGAGACATACAGGAGGATTAGTTCTGGGCACAGGCACAGGACTCACCAGGCTGGAGAGACATACAGGAGGCCCTGTCCTTGGCAGAGGCACCGGATACACTGGGCCGTGGAGACACACTGGAGGTCTCGAGCTAGGAGACTGCGCAACCCGTCCTGGCTGGATGGTTACTTTGGCCCGGCACATGCGGGGTGCAGGCACAGGACTCACAGGACGCACTGGGCTGTGCAGACGCACCGGAAACACAGTGCGCAGAGCCGGTGCAGGATATCCTGGGCCGTAGAGACGTACTGGCGGCCGATTCGGTGAGCTGAAAGGTAGCGCACCTGGCTGTGCATGGAGAGACACCGTGCGCTCCACTGCATAACACGGTGCCTGACCAGTACGACGCTCGCCACGGTAAGCTGGGGGAGTTGACTCAGGTACCCTACCTGACTCAGCCACACTCCCCATGTGCCCCCCAAAATTGTTTTGGGGGGGCTGCCTCTCTGGCTTCCTTGCTAGTGGTGTCCCTTCGTAAAGCTGGACGGCGGACGGCGATACTCCCCAGCCTGCTTCCAGGGTCCCTTACCGTCCAGGATCGCCTCCCAAGTCCATGAATCCTGAACACGCTGCTCCTCCTTACCACGGTTCTTGGCCCGTTGTTGGTGGTGGGAAGTTCTGGCCGTTGAAAGAAGAGGACCAAGGTGCAGCGTGGTGCATTTTCTTTATGATAAAAAATGACGCCAACAAAACAACAAACGAGAAAACAACCGTGAAGCTACAGGCTATGTGCCATAAACAAAAGTCAACTTCCCACAAAGACAGGTGGAAAAAGGACTACCTAAGTATGGTTCTCAATCAGAGACAACGATAGACAGCTGTCCCTGATTGAGAATTATACCCAGCCACAACATAGAAATACAAATAATAGAACATAGAATACTCACCCCAAATCACACCCTGACCAAACCAAATAGAGACATAAAAAGGAACTCTAAGGTGAGGGCGTGACATCAGCCCGGCAGAGCGAAACTATGATGTGGGGGGCCGGAAGGCGTGGAGACATTGGCTTGAGAGGGCTAGACACCCTTTCATCATTTGGACTGACCACCGCAATCTGGAGTACATTCTGGCAGTGAGGAGACTGAACCCTCGTCAGACGAGGTGGGCCATGTTTTTCACCCGCTTTGTTTTCACCCTATCCTACAGACCAGGTTCCCAGAACGTGAAGGCAGACGCACTGTCCCTGATGTATGACACTGAGGAGCGGTCCGTGGATCCCACTCCCATAATTCCAGCTTCTTGCCTTGTGGCACCGGTGGAATGGGAGGTGGACGCGCACATCGAGCGGGCGTCACGTGCAGAGCCCACTCCCACACAGTGTCCAGTTGGCCGTCTGTACGTTCCGTTTGATGTCCATGATCGTTGGATCGGTTGGGCTCACACGTCACCCTCCTCTGGTCATCCTGGCATCGGTCGGGACAGTGCGCTGTCTTGCTGGGAAGTACTGGTGGCCCATGTTAGCTAAGGACGTGAGGGTTTATGTTTCCTCCTGCTCAATGTGTGCACGGAGCAAGGCACCTAGACACCTGCCAAGAGGGAAATTACAACCCCTTCTCATTCCACAACGACGGGGTAACACCGCGATCCTGGTTATTATGGATCGGTTTTCTAAGTCCTGCCGTCTCCTTCCTTTGCCCGGTCTCCCTATGGCTCTACAGACTGCGGAGGCCCTGTTCACCCACGTATTCCGGCACTACGGGGTGCCTGAGGATAGAGTTTCTGATCGAGGTCCCCAATTCACATCTAAAGTCTGGAGGGTGTTTATGGAACGCCTGGGGTCTCGGTCAGCCTCACCTCAGGTTTTCACCCCGAGAGTAACGGTCAGGTGGAGAGAGTCAACCAGGATGTGGGTAGGTTTCTGCGGTCCCATTGCCAGGACTGGCCGGGGGAGTGGGCGGCTTTCATCCCCTGGGCGGAGATGGCCCAAAACTCCCTCCGCCACTCTTCCACTAACCTATCACCTTTTCAGTGTGTGCTAGGTTAACGGACGGTCCAGGCACCGTGGCATCAGATCGAGGCTCCTGCGGTGGATGAATGGTTTTACTGTCCCTCTTTGTGTTCGGGCGGCGTTCGGTGGTTGATGTTACCGGCTTTCTAGTCACCATCGATCCATGTTTAATTTTAATTTGAGTTTTGTCCTCATTATACACACCTGGTTTCCATTCCATAATCAACGTTCCTTATTTAACCATCTGGCTTCCTTTCTGTTTTGTGAGTGATTGTCATTGTCATGTTGGTTCGTTTTTGTGCTCTGGATATTTGTATTTTTCTTGTTGGAACATTGTTTACATTTTGAGTAAATTCAGATTATTATTATCAGATTATTACTCATACCTGTGTCCTGCGCCTGACCATTCACCTAATAGCTGACATCAAGGGGAATGGAACAAATTGTCCAAGTTAGCTACAGCCAGCCACATGTAATAGCCTACAGCTTTTATCCCGGTGGAAAGTCTCACGTCAGCAAGCCCCTCGCACCTGCTTGTCATTACGTTAGCTAATTGGCATGTCATGCTGAAATCCAGATGGTGATCAATACTACAAGTTATTTCTCCCTCGCCCATTGAAATGAACAACATTTAACTAGAGTTAAAATGCTGTTGTTTCCAGCTAGCCAGCATAAACTAGCTAGCTGGGAAGGGCTAATCAGAAAGACTGACTGTAGTAATTGAACCAAATCCATTTGTCTGCACACTTGACTCTCAGCTACGCTACATACCTCATCAATTTGGGCATCAGGCGTGTCCGTATAGCCTCTCCTCGACTAATAAAATGACGCAACTCTAATTCTGTCCCAAAATAAGCTAGAACCTCCAAATGATGTGATGTTAAAGCGCCAAGTCAACACTATAACCACCCTAGCATACTCAAAGTTCATATTCTCTCTGAAGTAAAGGGGACCTCAAAATGTAAATTCAAATAGCTAAATTGTCCTTGGTCTGACCTTCTTAAAACAATTCCATATAGCTTAGTAGAACCCCCCCTCCCCTGGCTTAGACAGGGCTTAGACTGCACATGGTTAAGATGAATGCACTAATTGTATGTCGCTAAGTGACTAAAATGGAAACGTAGATTCATCCCAGTTTATTGAGGTCAGTTAAAACACTTTTTTCCCCACTGGGTTGTTACTATGAATGTTCTCTTTCCTATCAAGGCCATGCCTCTATCAATACTTTTAGAATCAGGACCTCAACCTGAACGGACCAGATTTGCACTTCCTTCAAAGCAGCTGGCCTGACTAGTTCTAACAGCCAAACACCCCTACCACCCAACCAATTTTGACTCCTCAGGGAGAGAGCAGTAGACCAGCAGTCCAACACCACTAACCTTTTCTCACCCTGCTCTTGGAAATTGTTCAATGGAATGTGTCCGACCATGAGCACAGTCCCTAATTGATGGAGGCTGTTTTATGGCTGTAATAACTTCCTCACAAAGAACATTACAGAATTACAACACTCTATCTGCTAGAGCCTGTAATTCTGACGCCAACTGTCAAGGGAGCAATGGAACCAGTGGAACTTGGCCCGGTTTCAATGTGTAACTACTCTGCTCAGACATCCAATGTGTAACTACTCTGCTCAGACATCCAATGTGTAACTGCTCTGCTCAGACATCCAATGTGTACCTGCTCTGCTCAGACATCCAATGTGTACCTGCTCTGCTCAGACATACAATGTGTACCTGCTCTGCTCAGACATACAATGTGTACCTGCTCTGCTCAGACCTCCAATGTGTACCTGCTCTGCTCAGACATCCAATGTTCAACTGCTCTGCTCAGACATCCAATGTGTAACTACTCTGCTCAGACATCCAATGTTCAACTGCTCTGCTCAGACATCCAATGTGTACCTGCTCTGCTCAGACATCCAATGTGTAACTGCTCTGCTCAGACATCCAATGTGTAACTGCTCTACTCAGACATCCAATGTGTAACTGCTCTGCTCAGACATACAATGTGTAACTGCTCTGCTCAGACATCCAATGTGTAACTGCTCTGCTCAGACATCCAATGTGTAACTGCTCTGCTCAGACATACAATGTGTAACTACTCTGCTCAGACATCCAATGTGTAACTGCTCTGCTCAGACATACAATGTGTAACTGCTCTGCTCAGACATCCAATGTGTACCTGCTCTGCTCAGACATCCAATGTGTACCTGCTCTGCTCAGACATCCAATGTGTAACTGCTCTACTCAGACATCCAATGTGTACCTGCTCTGCTCAGACATCCAATGTGTAACTGCTCTGCTCAGACATCCAATGTGTAACTGCTCTGCTCAGACATCCAATGTGTAACTGCTCTGCTCAGACATCCAATGTGTAACTGCTCTGCTCAGACATCCAATGTGTAACTGCTCTACTCAGACATCCAATGTGTAACTGCTCTGCTCAGACATCCAATGTGTACCTGCCATTCAGCAATGATGTAGGTTACTGCAATACATTTTAATGTGGGAAAGGTAGCACTTTTCATAGTATCAGCCTGTGAAGATGTTTCCTCAGTCGTTTTTTCTCAGAAGTGACTTGCTCATTGTGAAATGTGGAGTAGAAAGAGCCTAGCGAAATAGAGGAGATGAGGAGATGGGATTCAGAGAGTGATGGAAGTGACTCTAACGGGGAACAATGACTGTTTTTGAAGAACGTACTTCTTGCACTTTTCAAGAATCCACTGGAAGGGTATACAAGTATGACTGCCAAGCACGTCTATCCTCTTTGAAGACATTGACTTTGCCTCACTGAGACAAACCCGGAGCCAACGCCAAGTTTCCTCCAACAGCCCCTGTTTGTTGTGGCTACGGCGTGTCATGGCAGCTAGCCAACCCTGGACGGCTCTATCCTCTGGTGTCCTATCAGCAGCATGCACGATAGGAGAGCACACACTTTCAGAACACATGGACTCATCCCTCTGTGGCTGTTCTGTGGCTGTACGGCCTTTGATAGCTTAAAATTTAAAAAAATGATTCCTCTGACTCACTTCGTAGGGAAAATAAACACAAGTGTTTACACTAGATAAGGAATGCGTCCCAAATGGCACCCTAGTCTCTATTTAGTTCATTAATTTGTATAGTGCACTATAAAGGGAAGAGGGTGCCATTTGGGATGTGGATAATTTACCCTGGCTATAATAGTCACCCTGAGGGACTGTTGTTGACATGGAGTGAGGATGTGTGGTTACTGTGAGGGGACGGATCACACACAGATAGCCTTGAAAATGATATGTTACATAATTAAAGACAGGAAATACCCCTATCGTGGCCACAGGCCATACAAAAGACAGCAGCACTCTTAGATCTCACCGTCAGACCACAGATGATCCTCACCCCATGTCATCCAGTTCATCAGTACAGCTGGGATATCGCTTCTAATGAAGTAATAAGGCATGAGGAGGGTGTGGAGTATGGCCAATATACTGTACCACGGCTAAGGGCTGTTCTTACGCACAACGCATGGCAGAGTGCCTGGACACAGACCATAGTCTTGGTATAAGGGCCATATACCACAAATTCCTGTTCTGTTTGATATTTGTCTGATATACCACGGCTGACAGCCAATCGGCATTCAGGGCTCAATTCACCCAGTTTAAAATGTAATTTATACCATGTTTTCTGGAGTATGGTACTTACTCTCAGTCCATCACACGTTTCATACAAGGCTTTGTCACACAGTCACACTGTGACTGCAGTTACACACATTCAGTTGAAATCTTCTTCTGGACAGTTGAAATGCACATTTTTGGAAAAGGTCAATCTCCCTTTTTACTTCCTGAAATACTACTTTTCTAAGTCCCTCTGAACTTGGCAGGAAACTCAACAGGCTAAATGTCCAGGGGCTGCATAACTTCCCTTGTCTGTTTGGAAAATAATTGCTGAGTGACTGTTGCCGTGAAAACGAAAAAAAAGAAAAAAAAAACATTCTATTCGGGGAAACTTCACTCTTTGTGGCCAATCAATTTCACCTTTTCTCCACAGTGGTCTCTGGGAGATGGATGCAAAATAATCACTCTTTATGGGAGCCAGGCCTGGCCTCGGCCCAAGAGCAGCGGAAGATTCCTTAATGGAAATGTCTCTGTGTTTGTCCCAACTGGTGCCCTATTCTCTATTTAGTGCACTAAACTAAAGTAGTGCACTATAAAGGGAATAGGGAGCCATTTTGGATTCAGCCTGGCTGTCTAAAAGGGAGGCTTTACAGCCTCAACTGGAGACACAGGGTCATGTTTGTGTGGGTATCAACATGATTTACGACACAACAGAAGTCAAGTTACTCTCCTGCTTTGATCCAGGTGCGTGACACTAGGGTAGATGTGAATTGTACTCTGCCTGCCTTCCTGACGGTTTGGCAACGCTCCTCCACTGAAATGAGTTCAGTGGCTTGTAGGACTGAAAGGATCATTTCGGTTGTTATTTTTCATTATGATGGGATACTTAAAATATCTAAATTGTTGGCCCTTAAAATAGCTAAGCAAGAGCTCCCAATTAAATGCAACGCTCCTTACTGGGGTATGATTAGTGGAGTTTCCTTAGTGGGGTCTCCTTAGTGGGGTCTCCTTAGTGGGGTATGATTAGTGGGGTCTCCTTAGTGAGGTATGATTAGTGGAGTTTCCTTAGTGGGGTCTCCTTACTGGGGTATAATTAGTGGCATATCCTTAGTGGGGTTTCCTTAGTGGGGTCTCCTTAGTGGGGTGTGATTAGTGGGGTATGATTAGTGGGGTCTCCTTACTGGGGCCTCCTTAGTGGGGTATGATAGGTAGGGTATGATTAGTGAGGTATGATTAAGTGGGGTCTCCTTAGTGGGGTATGATTAGTGGGGTATGATTGGTGAGGTCTCCTTAGTGGGATATGATTAGTGGGGTATGATTAGTGTGGTCTCCTTAGTGGGGTGTGATTAGTGGGGTGTGATTAGTGTGGTCTCCTTAGTGGGGTGTGAATTGATGTCAGCGAATTGTCAGACTGAGCTAAACAAAAATTGTATTTATTTTCAGTTAAATGGATACTTTGTGAAGGCCCTTACAATAGCTCCACAAGAACACCCAAGGACATCATGCCTGAAAAAGGTTACGACATAGGTTTGAAGCCCTTTCTCTGAAATCAATGATTAATCATACAAAAAGTTACCTGTATGAAGATAAACTACATGAAATAAATTACTTTTACATTAACCTATACAACAAGCACAGGGAAATGCTATCAATTATAACTACAGCAATATTGACCTCATAGAATTCTACATTTGGTGTAGAACGTTAAATATAAAATCCAACAAACATCACGAACACATGGAAATAAATACCAGTCATGTTTACTTTATCATGGTGGATTATTTACTTATCTAAAACATACCATTGTTTCTCTGGCCATCGGACTACGAGTATGAACTCAGGTATATTCTGTTGTACATTCTTAAAGTTTGTTTGGTCGGTTAGGAAGGAATTTAAATCTCTTTCTTCCAATTCAAGCTTTCAATTCTAAATGAATAAAAATGATTTACTGTAAACTTGGACTGGAACAATCACCGATTGCACAGAGAGCGAGAGAGAGAGAGACAGAGAGAGAGAGAGAGACACAGAGAGACAGAGACAGAGACAGAGACAGAGACAGAGACAGAGAGAGAGAGAGAGAGACAGACAGACAGAGAGAGAGAGAGAGAGAGACAGAGAGAGAGAGAGAGAGAGAGAGAGAGACAGAGAGAGAGAGAGACACAGAGAGAGAGAGACAGAGAGAGAGATACAGACAGAGAGACAGACAGACAGAGAGAGAGAGACAGAGAGAGAGACAGAGAGAGAGACAGAGAGACAGACAGACAGAGAGAGAGAGAGAGAGAGACAGAGAGAGACAGAGAGACAGACAGACAGAGAGAGAGAGAGAGAGAGACAGAGAGAGAGAGAGAGAGAGAGACAGAGAGAGAGAGAGAGAGACAGAGAGACAGACAGACAGAGAGAGACAGAGAGAGAGAGGAGAGAAGCCCTTGACCTACCAGGGTGGCATGATGATGTATTTTGAAACGCTGAACGTTGAAATGTTCCTCTGTTCGTATTGTTTTCATCTGTGTAGTTTTGGTCTCTCCATGGAAATGAGAAAATAAATAAACCATAATTTAGCTGGGGAAAACAATAACTGGGATAGCGTGACCTGGTAGCGATAACATCCGAGGCAAGATATGAAAACATGTTATACTGCCCTGAGCTTGACATTACCATGCTATTTGGGAAAATGACGCTACGTTTACTATTTTGGTATTTATTAGGATCCCCATTAGCCTCTGCAAAAGCATCAGTTACTCTTCCTGGGCTCCACATTAAGCATAACATAATACCCAGCACAGAACATGATTAGTCAAGGGCTGAACTACTACATACATAGAAAACGTCAAACATAGAGTACATATCGGTAAATACATACGATATCTAGGTGCAATACGTACTTCATGAGCGTTATGATGCAAGTCTTTAATGTGGATTTTGATGCCGATTCCCATAATAAAAAGACTACTCCATGCTTATTCAGGACAGAGACTATATACAGCCTCCTCCATTATCAATAACGTGACTTCATTCTCCACTTTACATCTGCAGTGATTGTGGTCTGCTTGGTCTCTGTGCCTGGACCTCAATTTGTCTATTGACTCAGCTCGCCCATAAGAGGGTCAATGTGACACATGAATGCCGTCATTGATAAAGCTTTGGACACAAGGTACTTCACATTCAGAGCTTGGAGGTAATTGTGTTTTTACGGTGAAGGAGAAAAAGCAAACACTATTGTTTGCTGACAGACCATGACCCTGGCGCACACCTCCACCTGAATACCTCTCTTTCACCCCTCTTTCACTCCTCCTTTCATCCCCCTTTCTCTCCTCTCATCTCCACACTCTGGAAGAGAGGAGAGAAGAAAAACAATTCCACACATCCAGGTGTTTCTCTGGTCTCGATATACTTCAGATACGATCAGAAAGGAGCTATATCCCAGATCTAGTCTATTATCTGCTGAAGGCTCTTCTTTTTGGGGGGGTGTGGGGATAGATGGATTTCAGAATTAACCTGGAAGAATCCATTGAAGGGTTTAGGTAAACTATCTGGGAGGATAAGAGTATTTGTAGATTAAAGTGCATAATTGGCGTGCTTTAATGTCGTAAATAGACAAGATATTGAGTTTCTAAATCAAAGGTGCCGATGGAGCCAGGTAATTAGAGAAGTTGGCTAGTCTTACAAATGTATTTTGTCTGATGAGTAATTTTGTAGGTAGTGGCCCAGATAAAATTACAGTAAATGAGATATGGGTAAATGAAGCTATAAAATAGAGTTAGGAAGCATGCCTGATGAACCAAACCACTAATATGTTTGATGACACCAACAGATTTCATCACTTTGCTGCAGACAAATTGAGTGTGATCTTCCCAGGACAACTTTTCATCAATTACAACTCTGAGGAATTTAGTGGATGGGACTTCTTTAATTTCATCCCCACCAATTCAGATTCTGGCTCTTTTAAAAAATATATATATTTCTTAGTCTTACTTGCAAATTTTTTTTTACATTTAAAGATAATTTGTTTATCTGGAAACATTCAGAAAATGTGGTCATTGCCCGAGTTTGCTTCATTAATTAGTGAATCTAACTTATTGTGTGATAAAACCAAATTGGTATCATCAGCAAAGAGAATAGGAAGTAAGGTAGAAGACACAGCAGCAAGGTCATTGATATAGATTAGGAATAGCAAAGGTGCAACTATCGAACCCTGTGGCATTCTACGGGATATCTTGGCCCTGGTAACTGCACAACCATTTGCATAAGCAAAATATTCTCTATCATAAACATAACTATATTACCAATTATATGTGTAATCATAAAAACCATAATAATGCAATTTGGAAAGCAATATTTTATGATCAACCCTGTCAAACGCTTTGGATAAATCTAAAAAGATGCCAAGAGTGTATTCATTGTTGTTAACGGCTGTAAAGATTTTATCCACAAATTGCAAAAGAGCTACATCTGTGGAGTCGTTTTCACGAAAATCAAAGTGCCGTCTGATGCACACCCAAATTGTCACGCCCTTACGCTCTATGTTTGTTTGATCAGGGTGTGACTCGGGTGGGAAAGTCTATGCTTTCTCGTTCTCCGTTTTTGGCCTGGCATGATTCTCAATCAGGGACAGCTGTCTATCGTTGTCTCTGATTGGGAATCATACGTAGGCAGCCTTTTTTCCTTTTCTCATTTGTGGGTTGTTGTCTTTGTTAGTGGGTGTGTATAGCCTTACAGAGCTTCACATTTGTTTTGTTGTTTGTTTTGTTGGCGACATTTAAAATAAAAGAATGTACGCTTACCACGCTGCCCGGTCATTTCCTTACAAATGACATAAAAAAATTATTGTATTACTGCTGATGATATCTGGAAATGTGCATGTTGCTAGCCCCAATTCTGACTTGTGCTCTGATACTGTATCTGCTTCACTGATTTCTGCTCTCGTAAAAGCTTGGGTTTTCTGTTCGTTAACACTAGAAGCTTATTACCTAAAATTGACCAATTGAAAGTACACAGCTCCAATCCAGATGTGTTGGTCATTACTGAGATGTGGTTAAGGAAGAGTGTTTTGAAATCTGGTGTTAATCTTTCCGCTTGTAACCTTTTTCGGCAAGACAGATCTTCCAAAGGTGGTGGATTAGCAATCGCTACCAAGGAACACCTTCAGTGCTCGGTTGTCTGGTTTTAAACATTTAACTTTCAAATAGCTCTTAGATATTTTCTTTAAGGTTGCGGCCCCTATCATCGCCAAGCCTATCTCTGAACTATTTAACCTGTCCCATGGGTTGGAAAGCAGCCACGGGGCATCCTTTATTTAAAGGGGAAGATCAAGCTGATTCTAACTGTTATAGGCCAATTTCTATTTTACCTTGTTTATCAAAAGCGGTGGAGGAACTTGTCAGTAATAAATGCCCCTGTGGGGAGAGGGGCTTTCTTCTTACCAAACCACATGACCTTTGTTGTGGAGGTGTTCAGAACAAGGTTAAGGGCAAAGAAAGCTTGTTTGTACACTAAGAAAACTTTCTTTGTAGAGCTCTTTTAACATGAAATCTGGGGAGGGGCCAGCTGAGTCTGTATCATCTGAATATAAATGGATGAGAAAGCTTCCTTCCAGGTGTGATTACTACTTCTGAGGGTTTGGCGCCAGGTAGCCTAGTGGTTAGAGCGTTGGGCCAGTGTAACGGATGTGAAACAGCTAGCTAGTCAGCGGTGGTGCACGCTAAATAGCGTTTCAATCGGTGACGTCACTTGCTCTGAGACCTTGAAGGAGTGGTTCTCCTTGCTCTGCAAGGGCCGTGGCTTTTGTGGAGTGATGGGTAACGATGCTTCGTGAGTGACTGGTTGGTGTGTGCAGAAGGTCCCTGGTTTCTCGCCCGGGTATGGGCGAGGGGGCGGTCTAATGTTATACTGTTACATTGATGCTGTTGACCCGGATCACTGGTTGCTGCGGAAAAAGAGGAGGTCAAAAGGGGGGTGAGTGTAACTGATGTGAAACGGCTAGCTAGTTAGCGGTGGTGCGCTCTAAACAGTGTTTCAATCAGTGACGTCACTTGCTCTGAGACCTTGAAGTAGTAGTTCCCCTTGCTCTGCAAGGGCCGCGGCTTTTGTGGAGCGATGGGTAACGATGCTTTGTGAGTGACTGGTTGATGTGTGCAGAAGGTCCCTGGTTCGAGCCCAGGTTGGGGCGAGGAGAGTCACGGAAGCTTGAATCCCTGAACTGACAAGGTAAAACTCTGTTGTTCTGACCACTGAACAAGGCAGTTAACCCACTGTTCCTAGGCTGTCATTGTAAATAAGAATTTGTTCACAACTGACTTGCCTAGTTAAAATAAAAAAAGAGCTTTAGGTAGTCACCTCATACAAGTCCTTGGGAGTATGGCTAGACGGTACACTGTCCTTCTCTCAGCACATATCAAATCTTCAGGCTAAGGTTAAATTTAGATGTGGTTTCCTCTATTGTAATTACTCCTCTTTCACCCCAGGTGCCAAACTAATCCTGATTCAGATGACCATGCTAGATTACGGAGACGTAATTTATAGATCAGCAGGTAAGGGTGCTCTTGAGCGGCTAGATGTTATTTTCAGATTTGTCACCAATGCTCCTTACAGGACATTGCTCCTCTGTAAACTGGTCATTTCGGTATACCTGTCACAAGACCCACTGGTTGATGCTTATTTATAAAACCATCTTAGGCCTCACTTCCCCCTATCTGAGATATCTCCTGCAGCCCTCATCCTCTACATACAACACCCGTTCTGCCAGTCACATTCTGTTAAAGGTCCCCAAAGCACACACATCCCTGGGTCGCTCCTCTTTTCAGTTCACTGCAGCTAGCGACTGGAACGAGCTGCAACAAACATTCAAACTGGACAGTTTTATCTCCATCTCTTCAATCAAAGGCTCAATGTTGGACACTTTTACTAAGAGTTGTGGCTGCTTCGTGTGATGTATTGTTGTCTCTACCTTCTTGCCTTTGTGCGGTTGTCTATGCCCAATAATGTTTGTACCATGTTTTGTGCTTCTACCATGTTGTGCTGCTGCCATATTGTGTTGCTACCATATTGTTGTCATGTGGTGTTGCTACCATGCTGTGTTGTCATGTGTTGCTGCCATGCTATGTTGTTGTCTTAGGTCTCTCTTTATGTAGTGCTGTGGTGTCTCTCTTGTCGCGATGTGTGTTTTGTCCTATAGTTTTATTTTTAATCCCAGGCCCCCGTCCACACAGAAGGCCTTTTGTCTTTTGGTAGGCCGTCATTATAAATAAGAGTTTGTTTATATTAACTGACTTACCTAGTTAAATAAATTAATACGTATTGCTGCTCATATAGAATACAGTGTTATTAATGTTTCAACATTCTCTTACATTCCAATTTATCTAGGATTTTAGGAAACATGGTTATGATTATGAACAAAGTCTAGAGCTTACCCATTAGAATCTGTTTGGGATGGTGATTGAAAACTAACACCAATAGATGTTAGTATCTTTCAAAAATACTGGGTTACTCCTTGGCGTCCATTGGTGAGATTATTCCACTAGTGATGACACTGAAGCTGGTAGCCTACAGTAGACAATTATCTAACTCAGTCAGAATGAATATCCGTTTCCCCCATTCATTCTCTATGCTTATCTGCTTAGAATCCTTATCCCAGTGCTGAGACTGTAGCAATATGTCTCAAATCTCAGTAGTTGGTCTAGCAGCCCACTACAATACAATACTTTCGAAAAGTACATCTGTCCCAGTTTGGTTTGGGAAATTCTGGGAAATTTCAAGAAATTCCCTGGTTTTCCAGAAATTTTGGTAGGAGGATTAGGGCTTTCCTGCTGATTCCCCCCTGATTCTGAGAAACCTCCAACTGGGATTTTGTGAAAACCAGGAAATTTCTTAATTAAAAGTTCCCAGAATTTTGCAGCCCTAATCCCAGTGTACCAATTGCCATCAGAGAACAATACAGTTCTCAAATTCTAATTCCAGAGATCCAGACTCTATGGGTTTAACAGTTTCTGCCTTTGACGTCCAACATCTTGAATTTCTATCATTATTTAATCTCTTGGCGTGGCTGTGTTGTGGTATGCCGTAGTACTACCATCAATGGGTTGGACCATAGGTGGACATCTTATTGAGAAATAAGAGATCAGAGCACATGTGCAGCATCTGTTCAGAGGGATTTTTATTAGAGACTAGATGTCATCCTCTTCCTCTGGTCATTTTTGTTTTGGGTTTTTGGATATTTTGCTCTTGACCCCTTTGGACTGGACTAGTTTCTGGCAGTCATAGAACAGTCTTCTGGCAGTCATAGAACAGTCTTCTGAGGTCATAGAACAGTCTTCTGAGGTCATAGAACAGTCTTCTGGCAGTCATAGAACAGTCTTCTGGCAGTCATAGAACAGTCTTCTGGAAGTCATAGAACAGTATTCTGGAAGTCATAGAACAGTCTTCTGGAAGTCATAGAACAGTCTTCTGGCAGTCATACAACAGTCTTCTGGCAGTCATAGAACAGTCTTCTGGCAGTCATACAACAGTCTTCTGGCAGTCATAGAACAGTCTTCTGGCAGTCATAGAACAGTCTTCTGGAAGTCATAGAACAGTCTTCTGGCAGTCATAGAACAGTATTCAGATGTCATAGAACAGTCTTCTGGCAGTCATAGAACAGTCTTCTGGCAGTCATAGAACAGTCTTCTGGAAGTCATAGAACAGTCTTCTGGCAGTCATAGAACAGTATTCAGATGTCATAGAACAGTCTTCTGGCAGTCATAGAACAGTCTTCTGGCAGTCATAGAACAGTCTTCTGGAAGTCATAGAACAGTCTTCTGGCAGTCATAGAACAGTCTTCTGAGGTCAGGGAGAAGTAGTTCAGTTCTTAAATTAAATATACAAATTAAATCACTTTGTTCATATCCACTGTCTTCCAGTTGTATTCTATCAACCATCATATGGTATTACACCTTTACGTCTTACAAATGGGACTAATAATGCCCTGGCTGAAGAAATCTATGTTGGTCCACTACAGGACTAGTATTGCCCGAGGGCACTACTTTTGTGAAAAAAGTTTAAACTAAATGTATTTGAGTGTTCAACAGCACTTGAGTCTGATAATTTTCTGTTCAAAACAGTTAATCTGATACTACTTGTCAAATATAAAAAATAATTACTTGAGAGGTTTTCCAGTTTCTTGAAATACTTGGTCTATTCATTCCTTTTAAGCAGACACTCTTATAGTAGTGAGTTTAAATGTTTTCATACTGGTCCCTCAGGGGAATCGAACCCACAACCCTAGCATTGCCTTTGCCAACCCTACCAAATGAGCCACATCATCACAAACCCCTTGATGTCTCAATGTACTAATTTACTGTATTGGTCATTGTTTTTCTTCATGTCGATAGAAAGTCTACAGGTATAAACCTAGATGACCAGTCTATGTACAATACAGTCATGTACATTTACATTAAGTTGTTTGTAAAGATGGTAACTTAACACTGCACAAAAAGTGGTTGTTTTCCATGTTATTTTTTATTTCTTATTTAACCTTTATTTAGCTAGGCAAGTCAGTTAAAGAACTATTCTTTTTTACAATGACAGCCTACCTCATCCAAACCATGACAATGCTGGGACAAATGTGCATCACATTATGGGACTCCCAACCACAGCCAGATGTGATACAGCCTGGATTTGAGCCAGGGACTGTAGTGATGCCTCTTGCACTGAGATGCAGTGCCTAAGAACGCTGAGCCACTCGGGAGCCTAACGTGGCACCGTCATAGCATGCCATCTTTCTAACAAGTCAGTTCACACATTTGTGCCCTACTAGACCTGCCCCGGTCAATTGGAAGTGCTGTTATTGTGAAGTGGAAACGTCTAGGAGCAACAACGGCTCAGCCATAAAGTGGTAGGCCACACAAGCTCACAGAACGGGACGGCCGAGTGCTATACCGTTAAAAAGTTTGGGGTCACTTAGAAATGTCCATGTTTTCGAAAGAAAAGCATGTTTTTTTTGTCCATTAAAATAACATCAAATTGATCAGAAATACAGTGTAGACATTGTTAATGTTGTAAATTACTTTTTTAGCTGGAAACGGCAGATTTTAAATGGAATATCTTCATAGGCGTACAGAGGCCCATTATCAGTGTAGGTTAATTAAATAATCGATAGGAACATTTAGATTATTTATTAGCCTAATCGTGTGAATTAGACCTTGTGTAAAATCATTGTCAAAAGTGCAAGAGGTACTGTTGCATGGCACACAGGTGCTGTTAGATTACAGTATAATATATCTGCCCATTTGGAAAAGTGTCAACAATACTAAATAAAGTATAAGTAAAATTATGTTATGGATTATAATAAATATATACACTACCGTTCAAAAGTTCTGGGTCACTTAGAAATGTCCTTGTTATTGAAAAAAAAGCACATTTGTTGTCCATTAAAATGACATGAAATGGATCAGAAATACAGTGTAGACATTGTAATAAAGTAATAAAGTAAATTATATAAAATAATATATATATGTGTGTGTGTATTTATATGTACGTACACTACCGTTCAAATGTTTGGGGTCACCTTACTTTTGAAAGAAAAACAATGTCCATTAAAATAACATCAAATTGATCAGTAATACAGTGTAGACATTTTTAATGTTGACTATTGTAGCTGGAAACGGCTGATTTATTATGGAATATCTACACAGAGGCCCATTATCAGCATCCATCACCCGTGTGTTCCAATGGCACGTTGTGTTAGCTAATCCAAGTTTATCATTTTGAACTTCCCTTTCCCTTCTCAACATACTGCACTTCCCTTTCCCTGTTTTACATACTGCACTTCCATTTCCCTTCTCACCATACTGCACTTCCCTTTCCCACTCCAACATACTGTACTTCCCTTTCCCTTCTCAACATACTGCACTTCCCTTTCCCTTCTCAACATACTGCACTTCCCTTTCCCTTCTCAACATACTGCACTTCCATTTCCCTTCTCAACATACTGCACTTCCCTTTCCCACTCCAACATACTGTACTTCCCTTTCCCTTCTCAACATACTGCACTTCCCTTTCCCTTCTCAACATACTGCACTTCCCTTTCCCTTCTCAACATACTGCACTTCCCTTTCCCTTCTCAACATACTGCACTTCCCTTTCCCTTCTCAACATACTGCACTTCCCTTTCCCTTCTCAACATACTGCACTTCCCTTTCCCTTCTCAACATACTGCACTTCCATTTCCCTTCTCACCATACTGCACTTCCCTTTCCCACCCCACCATACTGCACTTCCCTTTCCCACCCCAGCATACTGTACTTCCCTTTCCCTTCTCAAAATACTGCACTTCCCTTTCCCTTCTCAACATACTGCACTTCCCTTTCCCTGTTTTACATACTGCACTTCCCTTTCCCTTCTCAACATACTGCACTCTCCTTCCCCTTCCTACCATACTGCACTTCCCTTTCCCACCCCAACATACTGCACTTCCCTTTCCCTCTATTCTATACTACACTTCCCTTCCCTCTCTTCCATACTGCACTTCCCTTTCCCACCCCAACATATTGCACTTCCCTTTCCCTCTATTCTATACTACACTTCCCTTTCACTCTACCCCATACTGCACTTCCCTTTCCCTCCCTTCCATATTGCACTTCCCTTCCCTCTCCTCCATCCTGCACCTCCCTTCCTTCTCCTCCATACTGCACCTCCCTTTCCTTTCCCACCATACTGCACCTCCCTTCCCTCTCTTCCATACTGCACATCCCTTCCATCTCCTCAATACTGCACCTCCCTTCCCTCTCCTCCACACTGCACTTCCCTTTCCTTTCCTTCCATACTGCACTTCCCTTTCCTGTCCCACCATACTGCACCTCCCTTCCCTCTCTTCCATACTGCACTTCCCTTTCCTTTCCCACCATACTGCACCTCCCTTCCCTCTCCTCCATACTGCACTTCCCTTCCCTCTCCTCCATACTGCACTTCCCTTTCTTTTCCCACTATACTGCACTTCCATTTCCTTTCTCAACATACTGCACTTCCCTTTCCCTTCTCAACATACTGCACTTCCCTTTCCCTTCTCAACATACTGCACTTCCCTTGCCCTTCTCAACATACTGCACTTCCATTTCCCTTCTCACCATACTGCACTTCCCTTTCCCACCCCAACATACTGTACTTCCCTTTCCCTTCTCAAAATACTGCACTTCCCTTTCCCTGTTTTACATACTGCACTTCCCTTTCCCTTCTCAACATACTGCACTTCCCTTTCCCTGTTTTACATACTGCACTTCCCTTTCCCTTCTCAACATACTGCACTCTCCTTCCCCTTCCCACCATACTGCACTTCCCTTTCCCACCCCAACATACTGCACTTCCCTTTCCCTCTATTCTATACTACACTTCCCTTCCCTCTCTTCCATACTGCACTTCCCTTTCCCACCCCAACATATTGCACTTCCCTTTTCCTCTATTCTATACTACACTTCCCTTTCACTCTACACCATACTGCACTTCCCTTTCCCTCTCTTCCATATTGCACTTCCCTTCCCTCTCCTCCATACTGCACCTCCCTTCCTTCTCCTCCATACTGCACCTCCCTTTCCTTTCCCACCATACTGCACCTCCCTTCCCTCTCTTCCATACTGCACCTCCCTTCCATCTCCTCAATACTGCACCTCCCTTCCCTCTCCTCCATACTGCACTTCCCTTTCCTTTCCTTCCATACTGCACCTCCCTTCCCTCTCTTCCATACTGCACCTCCCTTCCATCTCCTCAATACTGCACCTCCCTTCCCTCTCCTCCATACTGCACTTCCCTTTCCTGTCCCACCATACTGCACCTCCCTTCCCTCTCTTCCATACTGCACTTCCCTTTCCTTTCCCACCATACTGCACTTCCCTTCCCTCTCCTCCATACTGCACCTCCCTTTCTTTTCCCACTATACTGCACTTCCCTTTCCTTTCCCACCATACTGCACCTCCCTTCCCTATCTTCCATACTGCACCTCCCTTCCCTCTCCTCCATACTGCACCTCCCTTCCCTCCCCACCATACTGCACCTCCCTTCCCTCTCCTCCATACTGCACCTCCCTTCCCTCTCCTCCATACTGCACCTCCCTTCCATCTCCTCCATACTGCACCTCCCTTCCCTCTCCTCCATACTGCACTTCCCTTTCCTTTCCCACTATACTGCACTTCACTTTCCCACCATACTGCACCTCCCTTCCCTCTCTTCCATACTGCACCTCCCTTCCCTCTCCTCCATACTGCACCTCCCTTCCCTCTCCTCCATACTGCACTTCCCTTTCCTTTCCCACTATACTGCACTTCCCTTTCCTTTCCCACTATACTGCACTTCCCTTTCCCACCATACTGCACCTCCCTTCCCTCTCTTCCATACTGCACCTCCCTTCCCTCTCCTCCATACTGCACCTCCCTTCCCTCCCTCCATACTGCACCTCCCTTCCCTCTCCTCCATACTGCACTTGTAAAGCAGAGAGAAAGAACAGAGGACAGAGGAAAGAGAAAGCAGGACAATGGGAGTTCCATCTACACAGCTGGTGTGTGTGTGTGTGTGTGTGTGTGTGTGTGTGTGTGTGTGTGTGTGTGTGTGTGTGTGTGTGTGTGTGTGTGTGTGTGTGTGTGTGTGTGTGTTAGCCTGTATGGTAGATGTTTCACTACACAATCTAAGAGCAAATATTTGTTTAACACCAACAACAGCCAAAGATTGTTATTCCTCCTCGTTTAGGAAGTGATTTGAGGACTGAACAATCATTAAGATGCCAAAGCCGGACACCAAAAAAGTGAGAGAGAAAGAGTGAGAGAGAGAGAGAGAGAGAGAGAGAGCGAGAGAACATGTGGTCCACATATGTCCTTTTGTCCCAGCCCTGTCGTTCTTGTGTGTGGATTTGCATACAGAGCGGGACATGAAAGCCAGCGGGCGATGGGGAGACACACGAGACAACCATCTGACGATGCCTTAGGACAGGGATGGGGAACTTTGATGGGTTTGGGGGCCACAAAAAAACGGAACTCATCATGAAGGGCCGCAGTGGCTCGTGGGTCTACATACCTTTTGGAAACAAAACACATTTTATAAGGAGGATGGGATCCACCCGAATAATTTTGGTTCCTGGATCCTTTCACAGCATTATAAGGCTGCATTGAGACAATGACTTATCAATGACCCAAGCCAAGCTTAGTCAATCCTCTACCATTGTGATGCAGAGTTGTCATAATGGTTCAGCAAATGTACATTATCCCAGGGGCGTTAGAAGACACAATGTAAGTAACCTAATGTATGTCCCTCGAACTGCCCTGAATGCCTCTGCTGTTCCTACAGCTATTGTATGCAGTAATCATATGCCTTTGAACCGGAGTTATACTGTTAACACTGAGGGCAGTGTGACCTAGTAGGAAGTCCACTGTGTGCAGCTCACCCTGCACTAACATAAATAACATAAGTATGTCTACTTCTGCTAAGCTTCCCAGTAAAGCAATGAAAACAATCAAGCATCCAAGAAAATAATTAAAAATAGCCCACATATGTAGCTTAAGAAACATGGTTCATGAAATCAATAACTTGCTAGTAACAGATGACATTCATATTCTGATTATCTCTGAAATGCACTTACATAATACCTTTGATTCAGTGGTAGCAATACATGATTATAACCTCTACAGGAAAGACAGAAATGCCAAAGGTGGAGGTGTTGCTGTTCATATTCAGAACCACATTCCTGTAAAGCTTAGACAGGATCTAATGTTAAATACTGTTGAAGTAATATGGCTACAGGTTCATCTGCCTCACCTAAAGCCCATTCTGGTGGGAAGCTGCTATAGACCACCAAGTGCTAACAGTCAGTATCTGGATAACATGTGTGAAATGCTTGATAATGTATGTGATATCAACTGAGAGGTATATTTTCTGGGTGTTTAAAAAATGACTGGCTTTCATCAATCTGCCCGCTCAAGAAAAAGCTTCAAACTGTAACCAGTACCTGCAACCTGGTTCAGGTTATCAGTCAACCTACCAGGGTAGTTACAAACAGCAAAGGATTAAAATATCAAAATCTATTGATCACTTATTTTCTAACGCTGCAGAAATGTGCTTAAAAGCAGTATCCAGATCCGCAGATGTAGCGATCACAACATAGTAGCCATATCTAGGAAAACCACAGTTCCAAAGGCTGGGCCTAATATAGTGTATAAGAGGTTATACAATAAGTTTTGTAATGATTCCTATGTTTAGGATGTAAAGCATAATTGCTGGTCTGTGGTGTGAAATGAGGAGCAACCAGATGCTACAGTTGACTGTAAAAACGTCTCCCTGTGGATTGATGAGCGATTGAAAAATTGGATGGTTGAGAGGGATGAGGCAAAAGGAATGGCAAGTCTGGCTGCACAACCGATTAGCAAATATACTGCAAATTGA
This sequence comes from Oncorhynchus mykiss, assembly GCF_057628025.1. Classification (NCBI taxonomy): domain Eukaryota; kingdom Metazoa; phylum Chordata; class Actinopteri; order Salmoniformes; family Salmonidae; genus Oncorhynchus; species Oncorhynchus mykiss. The sequence continues at coordinate 87,766,273 of NC_143025.1, read as the reverse complement.
GAAATCATGTGACTAAACTGAATAAAAAGAAGAAACCTTACTATAAAAGAAAGGTGAATGATACAGTCTTTATAAAAACATTTATTTCACCTTTATTTTAACCAGGTAGGCCAGTTGAGTTTTATTTATTTATTTCACCTTTATTTTAACCAGGTAGGCCAGTTGAGAACAAGTTCCCATTTACAACTGCGACCTGGCCAAGATAGAGCAAAAAAATGCGACACAGAGTTATACATGGGATAAACAAACAATAACACAATAGAAAAGTATATATACAGTGTGTGCAAATGAAGTAAGATTAGGGAGGTTAGCCAATAAATAGGCCATAGTGGTGAAATAATTACAATTTAGCAAATGAACACTGGAGTGATAGATGTGCAGAAGATGAATGGGCAAGTAGAGATACTGGGGTGCAAAGGAGCAAAAAATGAATAACAATATGGGGATGAGGTAGTTGGGTGGGCTATTTACAGGTGGGCTGTGTACAGGTGCAATGATTGGTATGAAGCTCTGACAGCTGATAAAATTGCAATTCGTTCCAGACATTGGCTGCAGAGAACTGGAAGGAAAGGCGGCCAAAGAGGAATTTTCTTTGGGGGTGACGATTGAAATATGCCTGCTGGAGCGCGTGCTACGGGTGGGTGCTGCTGTGTTACTTTAATTACTTTAATGCATTTTTTTTAATAGGCAAGATTAGCAAACTTAGGCATTTACATGCCAGCAACAAAGGCTGACACTGACATAAAACTATGAAAGACAATAAATGTAACTTTGAATTCCGTGAGTGTGGAATTGGTCACAAAAAATGTGTCTTTCAACAATGACAAGTCTGACAACTTGGATGGACAATTACTGAGGATAATGATCAGTGATGATCAGTGGTGAAAAAAGTACCCAATTGTCATACTTGAGTATAAGTAAAGATACCTTAATAGAAAATGACTCAAGTAAGGGTGAAAGTCACTCAGTTTATATACTACTTTAGTAAAACTCTGAAAGCATTTGGTTTTAAATATGCAAGTACATGTGAAAGTATGAATCATTTTTAATTCCTTGTATTAAGCAAACCAGACGGCACAACTGTCTTTTTGTTTTGTTTTGGGGACAGCCAGGGGCACAGTCCAACACTCAGACAAAATTTACAAATGAAGCAATTGTGTTTGGTGAGTCTGCCAGATCAGAGGCAGTATGACCAGGGATGTTCTCTGTTTAGGGAGTCCTCCAGATCAGAGGCAGTATGACCAGGGATGTTCTCTGTTTAGGGAGTCCTCCAGATCAGAGGCAGTAGGGATGACCAGGGATGTTCTCTGTTTAGGGAGTCCTCCAGATCAGAGGCAGTAGGGATGACCAGGGATGTTCTCTGTTTAGTGAGTCCTCCAGATCAGAGTCAGTAGGGATGAACAGGGATGTTCTCTGTTTAGTGAGTCCTCCAGATCAGAGGCAGTAGGGATGACCAGGGATGTTCTCTGTTTAGTGAGTCTGCCAGATCAGAGGCAGTAGGGATGACCAGGGATGTTCTCTGTTTTGTACTTTTGGGTGTCAGGGAAAATGTATTGAGTAAAAAGTACATCATTTTATTTTAGAATGTAGTGAAGTAAAAGTACAAAAAGTATTGCAACCAATTGAATGTTATATATATGGGGGGGATACAACCTTCCCAGCTCCACATATTTTACTGTGAAGAGGCAGAATCATTAGATCATTTGTTTTGGTTACTGTCCATATGTAGCTTGTTTTTGGTCACAGATCAGGGAATGACTGACGAATTGTGACATTTACCTGGAGCTAACTCTGCAGATATCACTACTGGGTGATCTGAAAAGTCATAGTCAATCGATCAATAATATAATTCTGCTTTTAGCCTACAGGTTCAGAACTTTGTGAAAGAAATAGACGGGATAATATAATAATAAATAGAGGTTGAGATCAGTGAAGGACAGGAAGAAAACAAAATATAAATAAGGTAAAATAGACTGTGTAAAATGTATATAGTATGAATAAACTGGAAGTAGAAGCCTAAGCGTTGTTGTTCACTAATTTACTCCAACTAGGGAAGGGGTGGTAGGGTTAGAAAGTAATAAAATACATCATATAAAATAAGATATGTGTATATATATATATATATATATATATATATATATATATATATATATATATGTGTGTGTGTGTATTTATATGTACGTACACTACCGTTCAAATGTTTGGGGTCACCTTACTTTTGAAAGAAAAGCAAATGTCCATTAAAATAACATCAAATTGATCAGAAATACAGTGTAGACATTTTAATGTTGACTATTGTAGCTGGAAACGGCAGATTTTTAATGGAATATCTACATAGGCGTACAGAGGGCCATTATCAGCAACCATCACTCCTGTGTTCCAATGGCACGTTGTGTTAGCTAATCCAAGTTTATCATTTTAAAAGGCTAATTGATCATTAGAAAACCCTTTTTGCAATTGTGTTAGCACAGCTGAAAACTGTTGTTCTGATTAAAGAAACAGTAAAACTGGCCTTCTTTAGACTAGTTGAGTATTTGGAGCATCAGCATTTGTGCGTTTAATTACAGGCTCAAAATGACCAGAAACAAAGACCTTTCTTCTGAAACTCGTCAGTCTATTCTTTTTCTGAGAAATGAAGGCTATTCCATGCGAGAAATTGCCAAGAAACTAAAGATCTTGTACAACGCTGTGTACTGCTCCCTTCCCAGAACAGCGCAAACTGAGAGGAGTGGGAGGCCAACTGAGCAAGAGGACAAGTACATTAGGGTGTCTAGTTTGAGGAATAGACTTCTCACAAGTCCTCAACTGGCAGCTTCATTAAATAGTACCCGCAAAACACCAGTCTCAACGTCAACAGTGAAGAGGCGACTCCGGGTTGCTGGCCTTCTAGGCAGAGTTGCAAAGAAAAAGCAATATCTCAGACTGGCCAATAAAAAGAAAAGATTAAGATGGGCAAAAGAAAACAGACACTGGACAGAGGAACTCTGCCAAGAAGGCCAGTATCCCGGAGTCGCCTCTTCACTGTTGACTTTGAGTCTGGTGTTTTGCGGGTACTATTTAATCAAGGTGCCAGTTACAAAGAGAGAGACTGGGAGCAAAAAAAAACACAAGAGAGGAGAGAGATAAAAGAGTTAAAAGAGAATTATCCAATGTTGTGAAGAGAGAGAGAGAGAGAGAGAGAGAGAGAGCAGGAGCAGGGAAAAACACAGTGTTTACGTGCAGTGGCTGGAATCTGAAGAATGTCTGCCATCTGAGTCCTTGAAGAAAGGTGTTTTTTAATAATATGGCCTTTGACATCGGGTTCTTTCCCCTTCAACACTGATGTTTGGTGTAAATCCCCCCTTCTCACCGTACCACCAATGCGCCTCTCGTCTCGCACGCTGTCTCCAGATATCATGATCAAAATACTCTGCATGATGTAATGTAATCCTGTACAGCTGTTTGGCAAGTAGCTTCAGGGAGGGTGCACATACCTTCATAAAATATTCACCACATCAAAATTGACACATCATAGACATTATGTAAACCGATAGAGGAGTAGCTATTGTGATCTGCTGCAGAATCTGGACCAGCTCTGCATCATGGAGAGTTTGTTAGGAGCTGTATATTTGTGACTTTTGGCCTGAGGACCAATAGGGAACAAGTCAGAGAACCACAATAGAACAATATCATTAACAGGGTTGGGGTAAATTCCATTCCATTCAGGAAGTGAAATTCCAATCCCAATCCTCTTCATTGTTTTAGAATTAGTAACATTTGAAATGAAAATTGGAATTTAATTAGATTTAACTTCTGAATTGACCCCAACCCTGATCATTAATCCCCTCACATACTGTACACATACACTATTCAGCACATGAAGAACCACTGCTCTTTCCATGACACAGACTGACCAGGTGAATCCAGGTGAAAGCTATGATCCCTTATTGATGTCACCTGTTAAATCCACTTTAATCAGTGTAGATGAAGGGGAGGAGACAGGGTTAAAGAATACTTTTTTATCCTTGAGACAATTGAGACATGGATTGTGTATGTGTGCCATTAAGAGGGTGAATGTGCAAGACCACATATTTACGTGCCTTTGAACAGGGTATGGTAGTAGGTGCCAGGCTTACGGGTTTGTGTCAAGAACTGCAATGCTGCTGGGTTTTTCACGCTCAACAGTTTCCCATGTGTATCAAGAATGGTCCACCACCCAAAGGACATCCAGCCAACTTGACACATCTGTGGAAAGCATTTGAGTCAACATGGGCCAGCATCCCTGTGGAACACTTTTTGACTCCTTGTAGAGTCCATACCCCCTGAAGAATTGAGGCTGTTCTGAGGGCAACATGGGGTGCAACTCAATATTAGGAATGTGTTCCTAACGTTTGGTATGCTCAGTTGGCAGCATTTCGACAGCAGAGCAGCTACTGTGGTATGAACTGAGGTAGAATTAGCAAGAAAGTTCAGAGGGGAGGAGTGCAGCAAGCTCCTATGTTTTACAGGGGCACCTCTAAGGTCCCTGAACCCCGCTCTTTGGCTCCATTGACTGTTACCATGACTGTTACCATTGACTGTTACTATGACTGTTACCATGACTGTTACCATGACTGTTGCTATAACGTCGGGGAAGGAATAACACGCCAATGATTGAGTGGAAAATGTAATGGTCGGTAATTGTTATAGAAAAGGGAAACAGTTTGTCAAAGGCTTATTGGACTCCGGTGACAGATGGTTTTCTGGAAAATCAGAGCGAGCTTGGACTACTTTCTCTCTGGAGTCTGTCGTAGTCTCCCATTTCTCACACCGCAGGAGCAGCGAACGCTCTCCGGAACTCTGTTAACTTTCAACTTAGCTCACCCCAAGATCCACTGAAACACGCATGAACACACGAACCAAACAAACACACTCTTGAACTTAGCTCACCCCTATATCGACTTTGTCTCATTTGTTCAGAGTCAGCCTGCCCTGAAATACCTTCGTCAATGGTTTGTAACGACAGCCGTTCACTCCTCACTGAAAATGTTAAAGCATTCCATAAGTCAGCATCTCCACCCCCCCCCGCCCCCCACCCCTTAACCTCTTACACAGGGGCTAATAATAATGTATTCATCCTCCGGATGGTTATGGTGAGGGCTGGCATCTGATCCTAGAGCTATACCCACAAGAAATGTCTATAGATTCTTAGCACATTTTTTGGCGAAAAAAAGAAAGAATTCTATCTAGAACCTAAAAGAATTCTATCTAGAACCTAAAATAATTCTTCGGCTGTCCCCGTAGGAGAACCCTGGTTCCGGATATAACCCCCACCTGGAACCAGAAAGGGTTCTTCAAAGGGTTCCCCTACTTTTAGGTTCTAGATAGAATTATTTTTGTTTTCTAAGAGTGTACCAGATCTTGGGCAGCAAGTCTGAGGCTGACTAAACACACTTACACACGTACGCACGTGCACAAACACACACACACACACACACACACACACACACACACACACACACACACACACACACACACACACAAACACACACACACACACAAACACACACACACACACACACACAGAGGAGGAGGAGATGATGGGAATGGTTTAAGAGAGGTGCGCCTCCAGTAACTCCCATTAGTCAGCTGAATCCTCTGGGAAAAGGAGAGGAAATAAAGGATATAGGGGGATCACGTGATGTGACCATGTAAGTTGTCATTGAACAAAAACATACGTTCACATTGCAAGGCCTCAATTTGCCGCATGAAGTCACTGAATCACTTAAGTTGGAAGACGACAAGTAGTATTATAACCAACCACTTGGGTAACTGTGTAACTCACTCACTAAGTAAATAACAGTGGTTCCCAAATCCATATTTATGAATTAGAATATCCTGGGAATTACAGCTGGCGTTGCCCCCACGATGGCACAGCAACACACACACACACACACACACACACACACACACACACACACACACACACACACACACACACACACACACACACACACACACACACACACACCCAACCGCCCACACACACAGTCATGGTAAAGGAAGCATTGCAGAGTGCCTCCAGGCTGTGTTCTATCTGCTATGCGTGACTACAGGGAGTTAAGAGGGGCAGGAATTGGGATCAAAGCGAGGTCATGTACAGTATACGACTGCCTGAGTCCCTGGTCGGCACCCCAAATGGCACCCTATTCATTTTATAGTGCACTACTTTTCACCTGAGCCATAGTCAAAAGTAGTGCACTATCTAGGGAGTAGAGTGTGATTTGGGACGATTTGTTTTACCTGCTGGGATGTATTAAAATGGGACTCTTTCATCGTATGGTCCATGTGAATTCATTTGGACATTCCCCAAGTAATGAAGTACGACTTTGGCGGATTTTTGAGACTCATACGTAAAAAAAAAAAAATATATATATATTTTTTTTTTGTCATAGACACTGGCTAGGTGCAGTGAAATGTGTTGTTTTACAGGGTCAGCCATAGTGGTACGACGTCCCTGGTGCAAATAAGGGTTAAGTGCCTTGCTCAACGACACATCAGCACACTTTAAACCTTGTCGGCTCAGGTATTCGAACCAGCGACATTTTGGTTACAAGCCAACTGTGTAGATTATACATATGAAGTTCTGCCCTCCTGTTTCTTTAACCAACACATGTATGTATGTGGTATGAACAAAACACTCTGGATAGTACATGTTCTGGTTAACCGAATTAAATTCTATCAACATGTAACATAAAGGCACTTTAGGAGCCAGTAAGGTAAAGCAAAAAAAAGAAAAAGAAATCCTGTGCACTAAATTCAACTACTCCCATCTTCTCATACTTTGAGGTAGGAAAGATATAAATACAAATCAGGCACAGACCCATTGCTCTGTCTAGGACAGGTTTGTCTAGGACAGGTTTGTCTGGGACAGCTCTGTCTAGGACAGGTTTGTCTAGGACAGGTCTGTCTAGGACAGGTTTGTCTAGGACAGGTCTGTCTAGGACAGGTTTGTCTAGGACAGGTCTGTCTGGGACAGGTTAGTCTAGGACAGGTTTGTCTAGGACAGGTCTGTCTGGGACAGGTCTGTCTAGGACAGGTTTGTCTAGGACAGGTCTGTCTAGGACAGGTTTGTCTAGGACAGGTCTGTCTGGGACAGGTCTGTCTAGGACAGGTATGTCTAGGACAGGTTTGTCTAGGACAGGTCTGTCTGGGACAGGTCTGTCTGGGACAGGATTTCACTGGAACAGTTATTCAACTAGATATGTTCACTGCTTTATAAATGATTATCCCTGCCTGCTGCAGCGTTCTGTGAACTATACACCATTTGCCTGAATGGACCTGAACCTTGTGTCTTTATTCTCTACCCCCCAGGGCTCCTTATTACACATACACACACACACACGCACGCACACACACACACACACACACACACACACACACACACACACACACACACACACACACACACACACACACACACACACACACTAAAACACATATACACACACACACACGCGCGCACACACACACACACACACACACACACACACACACATACACACACACACACACACACACACACACACACACACACACACACACACACACACACACACACACACACACACACACGTATACACACACACACACACATACACATACACACACACACACACACACACACATATACACACACACACACACACACACACACACACACACACACACTAAAACACATATACACACACACTGAACCAGCCCTGCTTTGTCCTTGTCTCTTGTCTTGTCCCAGGGTTCCTTCTCATCACACGGTAACTGAGATGACAGACAGCAGCACAACTCACCCAGAGGGAAGTGATAGGGATGCGTCCCAAATCACACCATAATACCTATATGGTGCACTATTGGCTCTGTTCAAAGGTAGTGCACTACAAAGGGAACAGGGTGCCATAGGGCTCTGGTCTAAAGTAGTGCACTATGTAGGGAATAGGGTGCCATTGGGCTTTGGTTTAAAGAAGTGCACTATGTAGGGAATAGGGTTCCATTGGGCTCTGGTCTAAAGTACTGCACTACATAGGGAACAGGGTGCCATAGGGCTCTGGTCTAAAGTAGTGCACTATGTAGGGAACAGGGTGCCATCTGATGTTAACTTCACTAGGGTACGTGGGATGCTAGCGTCCCACCTGGCCAACATCCAGTGAAATTGCTGAGTGCCAAATTCAAAAACAGAAATACTAATTATAAAAATTCATAAAACATACAAGTGTTAAACATGGGTTTAAAGATGAACTTCTTGTTAATCCAACCACGCTGTCAGATTTCATAAAGGCTTTACGGCGAAAGCAGACCATGCGATAATCTGAGAACATCGCCCAGCAGACTAATCATTACAAACAGTAAGAGGCCAAGTAGAGGAGTTACACAAGTCAGAAATAGTGATACAATTAATCACTTACCTTTGATGATCTTCATATGTTTGCACTCATAAAACTCCCATTTACTCAATACATTTTTGTTTTGTTCGATAAAGTCCCTCTTTATGTCCAAAAACCTCAGTTTTGTTGGTGCGTTTTGTTCAGTAATCCATTGGAACAAAGCGCGGTCACAGCAGGCAGACGAAAAATCTAAAAAGTACCATAAAAGTTTGTAGAAACATGTCAAACAATGTTTATATTCAATCCTCAGGTTGTTTTTGTCATAAATAATCGATCATATTTCAACCGGATAACAGCTTAGTCAATAGAAAAGGAAAAACAAGAAAGGTGCGCTCCCGGTCACGCACAGGACTCATGTCTGGAAATCTCCACTGTCCATTCATTGAAAGTGGTGTTTCTCCCTCATTTTTCAGAGTAAAAGCCTGAAACAATCCCAAAAGACTGGCCACATGTAGTGGAAGTCATAGGGATCGTGAACTGGGTCATAAGTTTTTGTATGGTGGATAGGCTTTCAATGGAAAAACAGCCTTTCAAAATAATAGCACTTCCTGGTTGGATTTTCCTTAGGTTTTCGCCTGCCATATCAGTTCTGTTGTACTCACAGACATTATTTGTAACAGTTTTAGAAACTTTAGAGTGGTTTCTATCCACATCTACCAATTACAGTGCCTTGCGAAAGTATTCGGCCCCTTTGAACTTTGCGACCTTTTGCCACATTTCAGGCTTCAAACATAAAGATATAAAACTGTATTTTTTTGTGAAGAATCAACAACAAGTGGGACACAATCATGAAGTGGAACGACATTTATTGGATATTTCAAACTTTTTTAACAAATCAAAAACTGAAAAATTGGGCGTGCAAAATTATTCAGCCCCCTTAAGTTAATACTTTGTAGCGCCACCTTTTGCTGCGATTACAGCTGTAAGTCGCTTGGGGTATGTCTCTATCAGTTTTGCACATCGAGAGACTGAAATTTTTTCCCATTCCTCCTTGCAAAACAGCTCGAGCTCAGTGAGGTGGATGGAGAGCATTTGTGAACAGCAGTTTTCAGTTATTTCCACAGATTCTCGATTGGATTCAGGTCTGGACTTTGACGTGGCCATTCTAACACCTGGATATGTTTATTTTTGAACCATTCCATTGTAGATTTTGCTTTATGTTTTGGATCATTGTCTTCTTGGAAGACAAATCTCCGTCCCAGTCTCAGGTCTTTTGCAGACTCCATCAGGTTTTCTTCCAGAATGGTCCTGTATTTGGCTCCATCCATCTTCCCATCAATTTTAACCATCTTCCCTGTCCCTGCTGAAGAAAAGCAGGCCCAAACCATGATGCTGCCACCACCATGTTTGACAGTGGGGATGGTGTGTACAGCTGTGTTGCTTTTACGCCAAACATAACGTTTTGCATTGTTGCCAAAAAGTTCAATTTTGGTTTCATCTGACCAGAGCACCTTCTTCCACATGTTTGGTGTGTCTCCCAGGTGGCTTGTGGCAAACTTTAAACAACACTTTTTATGGATATCTTTAAGAAATGGCTTTCTTCATGCCACTCTTCCATAAAGGCCAGATTTGTGCAAGATTGTTGTCCTATGGACAGAGTCTCCCACCTCAGCTGTAGATCTCTGCAGTTCATCCAGAGTGATCATGGGCCTCTTGGCTGCATCTCTGATCAGTCTTCTCCTTGTATGAGCTGAAAGTTTAGAGGGGCGGCCAGGTCTTGGTAGATTTGCAGTGGTCTGATACTCCTTCCATTTCAATATTATCGCTTGCACAGTGCTCCTTGGGATGTTTAAAGCTTGGGAAATCTTTTTGTATCCAAATCCGGCTTTAAACTTCTTCACAACAGTATCTCGGACCTGCCTGGTGTGTTCCTTGTTCTTCATGATGCTCTCTGCGCTTTTAACGGACCTCTGAGACTATCACAGTGCAGGTGCATTTATACGGAGACTTGATTACACACAGGTGGATTGTATTTATCATCATTAGTCATTTAGGTCAACATTGGATCATTCAGAGATCCTCACTGAACTTCTGGAGAGAGTTTGCTGCACTGAAAGTAAAGGGGCTGAATATTTTTGCACGCCCAATTTTTCAGTTTTTGATTTGTTAAAAAAGTTTGAAATATCCAATAAATGTTGTTCCACTTCATGATTGTGTCCCACTTGTTGTTGATTCTTCACAAAAAAATACAGTTTTATATCTTTATGTTTGAAGCCTGGAATGTGGCAAAAGGTCGCAAAGTTCAAGGGGGCCGAATACTTTCGCAAGGCACTGTATATGCATATCCTAGCTTCTGGGCCTGAGTAGCAGGCAGTTTACTTTGGGCACGCTTTTCATCCAAAATTCCAAATGCTGCCCCCTACCCTAGTGAAGTGAAGTCTGAATTTCTTGAAGTACATAAAAACGTACCACAGGGGTTGATTTTGGGATGAGTTCTTATTTTTATAAACACCATTGGTTGATCTGTAAACAATTGTAAATGTTGATGATACTCTTATGTTTGCTATTGCCCTGACTGTTGATCTGCCTGTGTCAAAACTCTAAGTCAGGTTTTACAGCTATGCAGGAATCCCTTGATGATTTAAAACTTATGTTTAAAAATGGGCAAAACGAAATACATGTTGTTTTCAAACTTTTGTAAGTGATTACCATCATTAGATGGTTCTACAATTGAACGTGTTCCCGCATATAAACACTTAGGCATTTGGATTGAAATGGATTTCACGTTTAAAAAACATACACTGTAGATGAGCTGCTTAATAAGATTTGTTGGCTTTTTCTACAGAAACAGATTGTGACTTTCTCTAAGCAGTCGGAAGCAGATTATTCAGTCAACCTTTTTATCTTGATTATGAATATTTTATTTCTCAAAGTGCAGCTGCTACTATTTCTTAAACGTTTGGATGCCATCTACCAGAGTTCCCTTCATTTTGTTACAGGTGACAGTTTTGATCGTCATCACTGCATCCTGTATCAAAAAGTTGTCTGGACTTCTCTAAAGACCTGTAGGTCTCTACATTTGCACCCTTTTTTGTTTACAATGCCCTACTTCATCAATTTCTGTCTTATCTGTTCAACTTTGCTGTTGAAGTATCGACACCTGAGTTGCCTAACCCGTTCACAGGATCGGTTAACTCTTGAGGTTCCAAGGGTCTCCACCGAACTAGGTAAATCTGCTTTCAGTTTTATTGCACCGTATTGCTGGAACAAAATTCTAAATATATTTAAACTGGAGGTGCTGATGCCATCCAAGGCAATTTAAAGTTTTAATTGGGGATTTATTTGTGGAGGAATGTAACAGTGTGATTTGTGATGTTTTTTTTTGTGCTTCCCACGACTGTGTTTTTGCATTTTAATGTTCATACAGCAACAGTCAAAGTTTGGACACATCTACTCATTTAAGGGTTTTTCTTTATTGTCACTATTTTCTAAATTGTAGAATAATAGTGAAGACATCCAAACGATGAAATAACATATAAGGAATCATGTAGTAACCAAAAAAGTGTTAAACAAATCAAAATATATTTTATATTCTTCAAATTAACCACCCTTTGCCTTGATGACAGCTTTGCACACTCTTATTCTCTCAACCAGCTTCACCTGGAATGCTTATGATGGGCACTTGTTGGCTGCTTTTCCTTCACTATGCAGTCCAACTCATCCCAAACCATCTCAACTGGGTTGAGGTCGGGTAATTGTGGAGGCCAGGTCATCTGATGCAGCACTCCATCACTCTCCTTCTTGGTCAAATAGCCCCTACACAGCCTGGAGGTGTGTTGGGTAATTTTCCTGTTGAAAAACAGTAGTCCCACTAAGAGCAAACCAGATGGGATGGCATATCGCTGCAGATTGCTGTGGTAGCCATGCTGGTTTAGTGTGCCTTGAATTCTAAATAAATCACAGGCAGTGTCACCAGCAAAGCACCCCCACAACATCAAACCTCCTCCTCCATGCTTCACAGTGGGAACCACTGTTCACCTACTCTGCGTCTCACAAAGACACGGCACATTTCTAAAAGAGACCAAGGTCTCAATTTGTCTTCCCAGTTAAAATAATGTTTATATAAAGGTTAAATAAAAAATGTAGAACCTTGTGGTTCTTTATGTTCTATATATATTAGTAAACAAAGGGATTGCATATAGAACATTTTACGTTGCCATATGTGAAGCATATGATAGAACCCTTTTTGGTTTTTATAGAACCCATTTTGGTTTATATAGAACCCTTTTTGGTTTCTATAGAACCCCTTTTCTAAGAGTTAATGGCACACTATCTCTGATCTTCATCCTGATCCTGATTCTGAGCCCTCCTGCTCCGAGGTGCTGAAAGGTTGATCCTTATAGCAGAAACACAGCCTGAACACAGCCGTTATGTTGCCACAATGCTGTCAGAACACTGCCAGAGCATGAAGTTGAAAATAATACTTGTGATGTCTGGATTAGCCACAAATCACTCCCTAGATCCTGAAACCAAGTCTGGAAAAAGTCAGCCATTGACCAAGACACGAGTGTGGTGCAATCAAACAACATTGTTAAATGGTCAGATTATGAAGCTTGAGCCACACCTTCACCGCATGTTTTGATAAACTCGGTTTGGTATTAATGCTTTATTGCATTTGGATCTGTTAGGGCAACGTTTATTGTTTTCTTTCCCATTCATTATGTCTTTGACTTCCAGGATGTTGGGAATGATAGCTGTTACCAGGGAAGGGGAGAGGATTGATGATATCAATCCCAACTAGATATTGTGGTCCTGTGTAGCTCAGTTGGTTATAGGATGTTATTACAACACCAGGGTCGTGGGTTAGATTCCCGCTGGGGCTAACCCACATGAAATCGCACTACTAGTGTAAGAAAAACATCTGCCAAATGCCAAACAGTATATAAGTATTATTACATTTAAAGCCCCTGATTGGGATGCTAACTACTCTCTATGGAGCAGCATCATGTCAGCATCATGTCATTATGGGAGCTGCTGCTGCTTTCCTGGCTAACGATACGGTATTATAGTTTTGGCTTGGCGTACATCCAATGCATTGGATCCCCGCTCTCAGCCGTTCCAGAGAAAAGGGTTTGAACCACAAGCTCTAGGGAAGAAAGCTATACACAAACATATTTATACAGACCAAAATATAAATGTTTTGATTCTATTTGATTTCACTTTTTATTTCCATTTATTTTAGTGTGGGTTAAAAACAGCACATTTTAAGGTTGTCCGTAATAACAGATATGAGGCTATAGCGTCTGGGGTTTGAGCCTCAAAGCCTCTGGATTCTGTGTTGCCATTACATTTACAGTACATTCTGCACCATAGTCTCATTTTGGTTGATTTATTTACAGTAAATTGTGCACAATAATCTTATTTTGATTGCTTCATTTACAGTAAATTCTGCACCATAATTATCAAGAATGACCCAAGTGCAGACTGGGTGAAGAAACAATGTTTATTGTAACAGGGGCAGGCAGAGGTCGATAATCCAGAGGTGGAGCAAAGGGACAGGACGGCAGGCAGGCTCAGGGTCAGGGACAGGCAGTGGTTATGCAGGCTCAGGGTCAGGGACAGGCAGAGTGGTCAGGCAGGTTCAGGGTCAGGGACAGGCAGAGTGGTCAGGCAGGTTCAGGGTCAGGACAGGCAGAGTGGTCAGGCGGGTTCAGGGACAGGGACAGGCAGAGTGGTCAGGCGGGTTCAGGGTCAGGACAGGCAGAGTGGTCAGGCGGGTTCAGGGACAGGGACAGGCAGAGTGGTCAGGCGGGTTCAGGTTCAGGACAGGCAGAGTGGTCAGGCGGGTTCAGGGACAGGGACAGGCAGAGTGGTCAGGTGGGTTCAGGGTCAGGACAGGCAGAGTGGTCAGGCGGGTTCAGGGTCAGGGACAGGCAGAGTGGTCAGGCAGGTTCAGGGTCAGGACAGGCAGAGTGGTCAGGCAGTCTCAGGGTCAGGGACAGGCAGAGTGGTCAGGCGGGTTCAGGGTCAGGACAGGCAGAGTGGTCAGGCGGGTTCAGGGACAGGGACAGGCAGAGTGGTCAGGCCGGTTCAGGGTCAGGACAGGCAGAGTGGTCAGGCGGGTTCAGGGACAGGGACAGGCAGAGTGGTCAGGCGGGTTCAGGGACAGGGACAGGCAGAGTGGTCAGGCGGGTTCAGGGTCAGGACAGGCAGAGTGGTCAGGCGGGTTCAGGGTCAGGGACAGGCAGAGTGGTCAGGCGGGTTCAGGGCCAGGGACAGGCAGAGTGGTCAGGTGGGTTCAGGGTCAGGACAGGCAAGTGTCAAAAATCAGGAGGACGAGAAAAAGATAGACTGGGGAAAAACAGGAGCTGAGACAAAACACTGGATGACTTGAACAAACAAGACGAACTGGCACAGACAGACAGAAAACGCAGGTATAAATACCCAGAGGATAAGTGGGGAAGATGGCGATACCTGCAGGGGGTGGAGACAAGCACAAGGACAGGTGAAACAGATCAGGAAGTGACAATAATCTAATTTTGGTTACTTTATTTACAGTAAATTCTGCACCATAATCTCATTTTGGTTACTTTATTTACAGTAAATTCTGCACCATAATCTCATTTTGGTTACTTTATTTACAGCAAATTCTGCACCATAATCTCATGTTGGTTGCTTTATTTGAGATGAGTGCCAAACCATAAGAGGAGGGCAATCACTGACAGAGACATGACCCTTTAGTACATCTACACACATGTTGTGATGTCTCTCCTTGGGTTAGTAGATGAAGATATGTCTACAGGAATGCTTGGAATATGAATTCCTCTAACTATAATCATATAGACTTTGATGTTTGGGGTCAAACATATATAAGAGTTTTAAAATCTATAGCCGAGATCCAATCTAATGAGCTACATTATGAAACACCAAAACAATTCCCTTATTACTTCTTTCCCCTTCTCGTTATTCCTCATCCAAATTTGATTTGATTTTATGTGGTTCCTATGAGACCTTCTGGCTCACACAAGCCAAGGCTCATGAGAGGCTACTTACTTTTCTTAGGTGATTAAAGGGGCACGTGAGTTTCTAAAGTTCCTTGGAGTCTGGCCTTGTGATTGGACTGACAGAGAGACAGCTGAGCTATGCTTCCTATGATGTGTACTGACGAACCACGCACGCACACACACACACACACACACACACACACACACACACACACACACACACACACACACACACACACACACACACACACACACACACACACACACACACACACACACACACACACATACACACACACACTTGAGCTTCCTCTGATGTGTGCTGACGGTCTGTGAAACACATCCTGACACCTCACGCAGGTGAGTACTCGCCTCCCCAACCTTAATCCTCCGTACTTCCTAAACCATTCTTCCTTAACTTCTCCCTTCCTCTTTGTCTTCCTTAACCTCTGTACCCCAGAGGCAGCAATGTGTGATTATCAGAATTCAGTGTGTTGTGATCTTTCAATCACGTGTGGCCCTTCTCCCAGAATCTTACATAGCTTACTTCGTTAAACCACCTCCTCTTCCCCCTCCTCCTCCCACTCCTCCTCCTCCTCTTCCTCTTCATCCTTCTTCTCTTCCTCCTCCTCCTCTTACTCATCCTCCATCTCCACTTCCTCCTCCTCTTCTTCCTCCTCCTCCACATTCTTAACCTTTAGATCCCAGAGGTGCCAACGCTTGACTGTTACTCAGCGTTTGCCAAAGGTCAAATAGGGGTGCCTATAATTGTCCTGATTCACTGTATGTACAAATGGGTAACCTGTACAAGTGTGAGGTGAGAGATGGAAATTCATTCCTTTCTCTTTTTTTGCAATTGCCTCTTCCATTTCTTTTGTGGCAGAGCTGTGATTTAATTTGTTATACAGTACTTTTGTATCAAGCCTATTTCTCCGTACACGTTTGTTAATTGCTTGTGTGACACATTTTCTGCATTCTTATTTACAATGTAATTCATAAACATTACACCTTCCTTATACATTTTTTACATTCTTATTTACAATGTATTTACAATACTCCCTTTTGTAGGACCCTGCCTTTCAAAGATAATTCGTAAAAATCTGAATAACTTCACAGATCTTCATTGTAAAGGGTTTAAACACTGTTTCCCATGCTTGTTCAATGAACCATAAACAATTAATGAACATGCACCTGTGCAAGGATTGTTATCAAATCAAATCAAATTGTATTTGTCACATGCACATGGTTAGCAGATGTTAATGTGAGTGTAGTGAAATGCTTGTGCTTCTAGTTCCGACAATGCAGTAATATCTAACAAGTAATCTAACAATTTCACAACAACTACCTTACAAGTGTAAAGGAATGAATAAGAATATGTCCATACAAATATATGAAAGAATGATGGCCGAACGGCATAGGCAAGATGCAGTAGATGGTATAGAGTACAGTATATACATATGAGATGAGTAATGTAGGGTATGTAAACATTATATAAAGTGGCATTGTTTAAAGTGGCTAGTGATACATTTATTACATCAATTTTTCCATTATTAAAGTGTCTGGAGTTGAGTCAGTATGTTGGCAGCAGCCACTCAATGCTAGTGATGGCTGTTTAACTTGTTATGGCTGTGATCCCCATATCGGGATAAGTGTCATCAACAACCGCTGAATAGCATAGCGCTACCTACAATAAATATTACTACAAATATTTATATTCATGAAATCACAAGTGCAATATTGGAAAACACACACAGCTGAGCCTTTTGTTAATCCACCTGTCGTGTCAGATGTTGAAATGATGCTTTACAGCGAAAGCAATCCAAGCGTTTGTCACACCCTGACCATAGTTTACTTTGTATATTTCTATGTTGTGGTTGGTCAGGGTGTGATCTGAGTGGGCATTCTATGTTTCATGTCTAGTTTGTCTAGTTCTATGTTCGGCCTGATATGGTTCTCAATCAGAGGCAGGTGTTCGTCATTGTCTCTGATTGGGAACCATATTTAGGTAGCCTGGGTTTCACTGTGTGTTTGTGGGTGATTGTTCCTGTCTTTGTGTTTACACCAGATCGGGCTGTTTTGAGTTCTCACGTTTCTTGTTTTCGTTAGTTTGTTCATGTATAGTGTCTTCATTAAACTACAATGAACAACCACCACGCTGCGTTTTGGTCCGCCTCTACTCCACAAGAAGAGAACCGCGTTACAGAATCACCCACCACAACAGGACCAAGCGGTGTGGTAATGGGCAACGGAAAAAGCAGCAGCAGGAGCAGCGCGAGGAGGTATGGACATGGGAGGAGGAATTAGACGGAAGAGGACCCTGGGCTCAGCCAGGAGAATATCGCCGTCCCAAAGAAGAACTGGAGGCGGCGAAAGCGGAGAGGCGCTGGTATGAGGAGGCAGCGCGGCGTCGTGGATGGAAGCCCGGGAGTCAGCCCCAAAAATTTCTTGGGGGGGGGCTAACAGGGAGTATGGCTACGCCAGGTAGGAGACCTGAGCCAACTTCCTGTGGTTACCGGGGGGCTGGAGAGACCGGGCAGGCACCGTGTTATGCTGTGGAGCGCACGGTGTCCCCAGTGCGGGTGCACAGCCCGGTGCGGTACATTCCAGCTCCGCGTATCGGCCGGGCTAGAGTGGGCATCGAGCCAAGTGCCATGAAGCCGGCTCTACGCATCTGGTCTCCAGTGCGTCTCCTTGGGCCGGCTTACATGGCACCAGCCTTGCGCACGGTGTCCCCGGTTCGCCTGCATAGCCCAGTGCGGGCTATTCCACCTCGCCGCACTGGCAGGGCGACCGGGACCATTCAACCGGGTAAGGTTGGGCAGGCTCGGTGCTCAAGAGCTCCAGTGCGCCTGCACGGCCCGGTCTATCCGTCACCACCTCCACACCCCAGCCCTCCGGTGGCAGCTCCCCGTACCAGGCTGTCTCTCCGGCCCATCCGTCCAGAGCCTTCCTCCTCTCCAGCGCTGCCGGAGCCTCCCGTCTGTCCGGCGCCTCTGCCGGAGCCTCCCGTCTGTCCGGCGCCTCTGCCGGAGCCTACCGCCTGTCCGGCGCCGCTGCCGGAGCCTCCCGCCTGTCCGGCGCCTCTGCCGGAGCCTCCCGCCTGTCCGGCGCCTCTGCCGGAGCCTCCCGCCTGTCCGGCGCCTCTGCCGGAGCCTCCCGCTTGTCCGGCGCCTCTGCCGGAGCCTCCCGCCTGTCCGGCGCCTCTGCCGGAGCCTCCCGCCTGTCCGGCGCCTCTGCCGGAGCCTCCCGCCTGTCCGGCGCCTCTGCCCGGCGCCTCTGCCGGAGCCTCCCGTCTGCCCAGCGCCGCCAGCGCCGCCCGTCTGCCCAGCGCCGCCCGTCTGCCCAGCGCCGCCAGCGCCGCCAGTGCCGCCCGTCTGCCCAGCGCCGCCAGTGCCGCCCGTCTGCCCAGCGCCGCCAGTGCCGCCCGTCTGCCAGGGGCCGCCAATGCCGCCCGTCTGCCAGGGGCCGCCAGTTCCGCCCGTCAGCCAGGGGCCGCCAGTGCCGCCAGTCAGCCAGGGGCCGCCAGTGCCGCCAGTCAGCCAGGGGCCGCCAGTGCCGCCAGTCAGCCCAGCGCCAGCGCCGCCAGTCAACCAGGGGCCGCCAGTGCCGCCAGTCAGCCAGGGGCCGCCAGTCAGCCAGGGGCCGCCAGTCAGCCAGGGGCCGCTAGAGCCCCTCCGCCCGGAGCAGCTGTCCCTCTGTCCCGAGCAGCTGTCCCTCTGTCCCGAGCAGCTGTCCCTCTGTCCCGAGCAGCTGTCCCTCTGTCCCGAGCAGCTGTCCCTCTGTCCCGAGCAGCTGTCCCTCTGTCCCGAGCTGTCTCTTAGGAGGGTCACCTATCTAGGGACGCTAAGGAGGTGGACAAAGACTATTATGGAGTGGGGTCCACGTCCAGCGCCAGAGCCGCCTCCGCGGACAGATGCCCACCCAGACCCTCCCCTATAGGTTCAGGTTTTGCGGCCGGAGTCCGCACCTTGGGGGGGGGGTACTGTCACACCCTGACCATAGTTTACTTTGTATATTTCTATGTTGTGGTTGGTCAGGGTGTGATCTGAGTGGGCATTCTATGTTTCATGTCTAGTTTGTCTAGTTCTATGTTCGGCCTGATATGGTTCTCAATCAGAGGCAGGTGTTCGTCATTGTCTCTGATTGGGAACCATATTTAGGTAGCCTGGGTTTCACTGTGTGTTTGTGGGTGATTGTTCCTGTCTTTGTGTTTACACCAGATCGGGCTGTTTTGAGTTCTCACGTTTCTTGTTTTCGTTAGTTTGTTCATGTATAGTGTCTTCATTAAACTACAATGAACAACCACCACGCTGCGTTTTGGTCCGCCTCTACTCCACAAGAAGAGAATCGTTACAGCGTTTGTGTAAGTTTATTGATCGCATGACAAAACATTAAGTACACTTAGCATCAGGAAGCTTGGTCACGAAAAGCAATCAAATTAATCGTTTACCTTTGATGATCTTCGGATGTTTTCACTCACGAGACACCCAGTTACACAACAAATGTTCCTTTTGTTTCATAAAGATTATTTTTAGATCCAAAATGCCTCCCTTTGTTTGTCGCGTTATGTTCAGAAAAGAGCGGTCACGACAACGCAGACGAAAATTCCAAATAGTTTCCATAATGTCCACAGAAACATGTCAAATGTTTTTTATAATCAATTCTCAGGTTGTTTTTTAAATATATAATCGACAATATATCAACCGCAAATGTCTTTCACAGTAGGAGAGGGGAAAACAATGGCTGTCCAAATTCTGTTGCGCGAGCAAAACTCATGTGACCACTTGACGCAATGTTATCGTTCTGGCTCATTTTTCAAAATAAAAGCCTGAAACTATGTCTGAAGACCGTTGACACCTTGAGGAAGCGATAGGAAGAGGAATCTGGTTCATATCCCTTCAAATCCAGCAAAGGGAGGCTATGGAACATGGAGTTTTCAAAATAGAAGCCTCTTCCTGTTTTGATTTTTCTCAGGGTTTCGCCTGCAATATCAGTTCTGTTATACTCACAGACAATATTTTGACAGTTTTGGAAACTTTAGAGTGTTTGCTATCCAATACTAATAATAATATGCATATATTAGCAACTGAGACTGAGGAGCTGGCCGTTTACAATGGGCACCTTTTCGTCCAAGCTACTCAATACTGTCCCTGCAGCCATAAAAAGTTACTGTTCCAACCGGACAATTCCTTTGTCTGTACAAATGAAGTGGAACGTAGCTACCTTTCACGTGAGCGCGCCAGACCGAGGCTGTGGCACTCTGCCAGACCACTCACTCAAAGAGCCCTCCTTTAGAGTAGAATCCTCAAAACAGGTTCTAAATACTGTTGACATCTAGTGGACAACTAATATCACCCTGTATCTTCAATGGGGGCTGAGTTGAAAAACTACAAACCTCAGATTTCCCACTTCCTGGTTGGATTTTTCTCAGGGTTTCACCTGCCATATGAGTTCTGTTATACTCACAGACATCATTCAAACAGTTTTAGACACTTCAGAGTGTTTTCTATCCAATACTAATAATAATATGCATATATTAGCATCTGGGACAGAGTAGGAGGCAGTTCACTCTGGGCACGCTATTCATCCAAAAGTGAAAATGCTGCCCCTATGGTGGCCACACCAGATATTGACTGTTACTTTTGATTTTGACCCTCCCTTTGTTCAGGGACACATT
This sequence comes from Oncorhynchus mykiss, assembly GCF_057628025.1. Classification (NCBI taxonomy): domain Eukaryota; kingdom Metazoa; phylum Chordata; class Actinopteri; order Salmoniformes; family Salmonidae; genus Oncorhynchus; species Oncorhynchus mykiss. The sequence continues at coordinate 87,745,256 of NC_143025.1, read as the reverse complement.
ATTCCATTTCTGTTAGTCACATGTCTGTGGAACTTGTCCAGTTTATGTCTCAGTTGTTGAATCTTGTTATGTTCATACAAATATTTACACGTGCTGAAAATAAACGCAGTTGACAGTGAGAGGACGTTTCTTTTTTTGATGAGTTTACATATCAGTACTTTGGAGATATAATTTCCTGTAACATTTATTTTGCCTCTTCTGGAGTGTGTTGCTTCGTTTAAAAGGAGGATACTTTAAACAGGGATCCATTGTCAATCCACCGGAAATTGGTTGGTTGGTTTTAATCCGTATAATGGCAAAAAATGTATGTTTTGATCATTGGATGTTGCCTATTTTAGCAGCCTGCTAGAAAACCAGTTTGGATTTAAATATAATTTTGGTACAATGGACAAGAGAGGTTTAATAGCATAATATTTAAAATAGTTTTAACCCTTTCTCTATATAAAAATACTTGTTTAACTTTATCTGGTTTGCCATTCCAAATAAAAGGTAAAATTTATTTCTCAAATTATATGAAAAAGGATTCTCCTGGATTCAGTAGAGTAATGGATAAATATGTAAACTGAGGTATTACTGAAAATTAATCAGGGGAATTTTCCTGTCAATGGACAGTTGTTTCCCTCTCCACAGTTTTAAGATCCTATCTACACTATACATACAAAAGTATGTGGACACCACTTCAAATTAGTGTATTCGGCTATTTCAGCCACACCCGTTAGTGACAGTTGTATGAAATCGTGCACACAGCCATGCGATCTCCATAGACAAACATTGGCAGTAGAATGACCTCACCGAAGAGCTCAGTGACTTTCAACGTGGCACGGTCATAGGATGCCACTTTTCCAACAAGTCAGTTTGGCAAATGTCTGTGATACTGGAGCTGCCCTGGTCAACTGATGAATCCCGCTTCACCACCAACTTTGGCAACAGTTTGGGGAAAGCTCTTTCCTGTTTCAGCATGGTAATGTTGGGGAAAGCCCTTTCCTGTTTCAGCATGGTAATGTTGGGGAAAGCCCTTTCCTGTTTCAGCATGGTAATGTTGGGGAAAGCCCTTTCCTGTTTCAGCATGGTAATGTCCCTGTGCACAAAGCGAGGTCCATACAGAAATAGTTTGTTGAGATCGGTGTGGAAGAACTTGACTGTCCTGCACAGAGCCCTGACCTCAAGCCCATTGAACTCCTTTGGGATGAATTTGAACACCGACTGCGAGTCAGGCCTAATTGTCCAACATCAGTGCCCGACCTCGCTAATGATCTTGTGACTAAATGGAAGCAAGTATCTGCAGCAATGTTCCAGCATCTAGTGGAAAGCCTTCCCAGAATAGTGGAGGATGTTATAGCAGCCAAGGTGGGGGACCAACTCCGCATTAATGCCCATGATTTTGGATTGAGATGTTTTGAGATGTTTTGGAAGCACATACTTTTGGTTATGTAGTGTATTTTGGCAACTTTTCTATTAAAGTTAATAGTTGCAAGATCGCTAGACATTTCCGGGATATGTACACCAAGGACACCAACTTCGCCATCCGCCCGTGTATTTGGGAGACCACATAGCAATTTAAAATTAACATATTTTAGAAACCCATCCGTAATATAGTACACTTATCATAAATAGTCCAGAGAAACTGGAGAAATGATGAACAATGCCTTTCAAGGTTGAAGACTGAGATGTTTGTTTACTTTTGACCAAGGCCCATATAGGGAATAGGGAAACATATGATTCTGAAAGGAGCATCATTAGCATGTCTGATGCAGTCTGGGTCTATTTACGGAATGTTCTAAATGGTCTAGAATCTAAAAAACAGGAAGCCAGCGAGGAGAAATTACTTCTCTGAATCTGATAATGGTTTTTTTCCTCTTTTATTCCAGGAATTGTGAGCATGCACTCAGAATGAAGGGCTAAATGGGTGTGGACATCAAAGGGTGGAATGCAAGGCTAGATCTCCTATCAGAGACGGGGAAATACACACATAACTCCTCACGTGGTCTAGGGCAGCCTGTTATAATCCAAGTTACAGGCTGTTATAATCCAAGTTACAGGCTGTTATAATCCAAGTTACAGGCTGTTATAATCCAAGTTACAGGCTGTTATAATCCAAGTTACAGGCTGTTAAAATCCAAGTTACAGGCTGTTATAATCCAAGTTACAGGCTGTTATAATCCAAGTTACATGTTGTTAAAATCCAAGTTACAGGCTGTTAAAATCCAAGTTACAGGCTGTTATAATCCAAGTTACAGGCTGTTATAATCCAAGTTACAGGCTGTTATAATCCAAGTTACAGGCTGTTATAATCCAAGTTACAGGCTGTTATAATCCAAGTTACAGGCTGTTATAATCCAAGTTACATGTTGTTATAATCCGAGTTACAGGCTGTTATAATCCATGTTACAGGTTGTTATAATCCAAGTTACAGGTTGTTATAATCCAAGTTACAGGCTGTTATAATCCAAGTCATGATGGCGAGTCCCCACAGCGTCCACACACAGCATGCAAGTCATGATGGCGAGTCCCCACAGCGTCCACACAGCGTCCACACACAGCATGCAAGTCATGATGTCGAGTCCCCACAGCGTCCACACAGCGTCCACACAGCGTCCACACACAGCATGCAAGTCATGATGGCGAGTCCCCACAGTGTCCACACACAGCATGCAAGTCATGATGGCGAGTCCCCACAGTGTCCACACACAGTATGCAAGTCATGATGGTGAGTCCACACAGCGTCCACACAGCGTCCACACACAGCATGCAAGTCATGATGGCGAGTCCCCACAGCGTCCACACAGCGTCCACACACAGCATGCAAGTCATGATGGCGAGTCCCCACAGTGTCCACACACAGCATGCGAGTCATGATGGCGAGTCCCCACAGCGTCCACACAGCGTCCACACACAGCATGCAAGTCATGATGGCGAGTCCCCACAGCGTCCACACACAGCATGCAAGTCATGATGGCGAGTCCACACAGCGTCCACATACAGCATGCAAGTCATGATGGCGAGTCCCCACAGTGTCCACACACAGCATGCAAGTCATGATGGTGAGTCCCCACAGTGTCCACACACAGCACGCAAGTCATGATGGTGAGTCCCCACAGCGTTCACACAGCGTCGTCCACACACAGCATGCAAGTCATGATGGCGAGTCCCCACAGCGTCCACACACAGCATGCAAGTCATGATGGCGAGTCCCCACAGTGTCCACACACAGCACGCAAGTCATGATGGTGAGTCCCCACAGCGTCCACACAGCGTCCACACACAGCATGCAAGTCATGATGGTGAGTCCCCACAGTGTCCACACACAGCATGCAAGTCATGATGGTGAGTCCCCACAGCGTCCACACAGCGTCCACACACAGCATGCAAGTCATGATGGTGAGTCCCCACAGTGTCCACACACAGCATGCAAGTCATGATGGTGAGTCCCCACAGCGTCCACACAGCGTCCACACACAGCATGCAACTCATGTTGGCGAGTCCCCACAGTGTCCACACACAGCATGCAAGTCATGATGGCGAGTCCCCACAGTGTCCACACACAGCACGCAAGTCATGATGGTGAGTCCCCACAGCATCCACACAGCGTCCACACACAGCATGCAAGTCATGATGGCGAGTCCCCACAGTGTCCACACACAGCATGCAAGTCATGATGGCGAGTCCCCACAGTGTCCACACACAGCACGCAAGTCATGATGGTGAGTCCCCACAGCGTCCTCACAGCGTCCACACACAGTATGCATTTCATGATGGTGAGTCCCCACAGTGTCCACACACAGCATGCAAGTCATGATGGCGAGTCCCCACAGCGTCCACACAGCATCCACACACAGCATGCAAGTCATGATGGCGAGTCCCCACAGCGTCCACACAGCATCCACTGCATGCAAGTCATGATGGCGAGTCCCCACAGTGTCCACACACAGCGAGTCCCTGTGTGTGGTGAGTCCCCACAGCATCCACACAGCGTCCACACACAGCATGCAAGTCATGATGGCGAGTCCCCACAGCATCCACACAGCGTCCACACACAGCATGCAAGTCATGATGGTGAGTCCCCACAGTGTCCACACACAGCATGCAAGTCGTGATGGTGAGTCCTCACAGTGTCCACACACAGCATGCAAGTCATGATGGTGAGTGCCCACAGCGTCCACACAGCATACAAGTCATGATGGTGAGTCCCCACAGCATCCACACAGCGTCCATACACAGCATATAAGTCATGATGGCGAGTCCCCACAGCGTCCACACAGCATGAAGTCATTATGGCGAGTCCCCACAGTGTCCACACACAGCATGCAAGTCATGATGGTGTGTCCCCACAGTGTCCACACACAGCATGCAAGTCATGATGGCGAGTCCCCACAGTGTCCACACACAGCATGCAAGTCATGATGGTGAGTCCCCACAGTGTCCACACACAGCATGCAAGTCATGATGGCGAGTCCCCACAGTGTCCACACACAGCATGCAAGTCATGATGGCGAGTCCCCACAGCGTCCACACAGCATGCAAGTCATGATGGTGAGTCTACACTGCGTCTAGAGAGAGAAGAACTCTTTAGATTCTCAGAGTCGGGGCTCAAGACCAGACCTGTGTTTTGGTGTCTGGTCTTACAAGACAATAAGTCTTCCTTCTGACAAAACAATAGGAGTGCTTTTCCAGATAAAATAAGTAACAAGTTGCTGTTTGCACGATGAGAACAACCGATAACCATAAATAAGATGAATGTCCTAAAAGATGAATGTCCTAAACAGTGGTTTTATTTTTCAGAACGGAATTAAAGTTCAGTGGAAAACAGAGAAATGAAATATGAGGAACATCGAGAGACTACATCTGGGGGAGAGATAGACGAGTTACAACCTGCGTTTTCCATTTGGATATTGTCATCTATCACACGCCCACACACAGCTTAATACTCACATGTGAACACACACACTCGTATAGGCACATGCACACGGATGCGAACACACACACGCAAGCACGTGCACACCTTACGGGGAAAAAAACAACCTCCCGTGCCTAACATGTGTTAACCTGTGGGCCATCATGCTGTGAGATACGTCTTCTTAAAAAAATGTAGCCTTTCTTTAATTAACTAGGCAAGTCAGTTAATAAGAACAAATTCTTATTTACAATGACGGCCTACCGGGGAACAGTGGGTTAACTGCCTTGTTTAGGGGAAGAACAACAGATTTTTACCTTGTCAGCTCGGGGATTCAATCCAGCAACCTTTCGGTTACTGGCCCAACGCTCTGACCACTAGGCTACCTGCCATCCCTACGCTCTAACCACTAGGCTACCTGCCATCCCTACGCTCTAACCACTAGGCTACCTGCCAACCCTACGCTCTAACCACTAGGCTACCAGCCATCCCTACGCTCTAACCACTAGGCTACCTGCCATCCCTACGCTCTAACCACTAGGCTACCTGCCATCCATACGCTCTAACCACTAGGCTACCTGCCATCCCTACGCTCTAACCACTAGGCTACCTGCCATCCCTACGCTCTAACCACTAGACTACCTGCCATCCCTACGCTCTAACCACTAGGCTACCTGCCATCCCTATGCTCTAACCACTAGGCTACCTGCCATCCCTACGCTCTAACCACTAGACTACCTGCCATCCCTACGCTCTAACCACTAGGCTACCTGCTGTCTTCTTCACAGGCAGCACGTCATGGTTTATGTTGCTAATTAATGGTTTGTTGGTCTGATACTTTCTTCCTGTTTTGCACACACACAGAGACACACACAAATACAGACCTCTTCATTCACATCGGTTAGAGAAGTCTTAATGTGATGCCTTATCCTGCTGTTACAGTCAGTGATCTAAGTACAAAGGCTTGAACGTGATAGACGGGAAAACACACAGCATGACATCAAGCAGACGACAGGGCTAAGACAACACACAGCGTAACATCAAGCAGACGACAGGGCTAAGACAACACACAGCGTAACATCAAGCAGACGACAGGACTATGACAACACACAGCGTAACATCAAGCAGACAACAGGGCTAAGACAACACACAGCGTAACCTCAAGCAGACGACAGGGCTATGACAACACACAGTGTAACATCGAGCAGACGACAGGGCTATGACAACACACAGCATAACCTCAAGCAGACGACGGGGCTATGACAACACACAGCATAACGTCGAGCAGACGACAGGGCTATGACAACACACAGCGTAACCTCAAGCAGACGACAGGGCTATGACAACACACAGCGTAACATCAAGCAGACGGCAGGGCATAGACAACAGACAGCATAACGTCAAGCAGACGACAGGGCTATGACAACCCACAGCGTAACATCAAGCAGACGACAGGGCTAAGACAACACACAGTGTAACCTCAAGCAGACGACAAACACCAAGATCACAGGGGAAGAGTTCTTTTTTTATTTAATTTCACTTTTATTTAACCAGGTAGGCCAGTTGATAACAAGTTCTCATTTACAACTGCGACCTGGCCAAGATAAAGCACAGCAGTTCGACACATACAACGACACGGAGTTACACATGGAATAAAACAAACATACAGTCAATAACACAATAGAAAAGGATACATACAGTGTGTGCAAATGAGGTAAGATATGGGAGGATAGGGGAACAAATAGGCCACAGTGGCGAAAAATATTACAATTAAGCAATTAAACACTGGAATGACAGATGTGCAGAAGATGAATGTGCAAGTTGAGATATTCAGGTGCAAAGCAGCAAAAAAATAAATAACAGTATGGGGATGAGGTAGTTGGATGGGCTATTTACAGATGGGCTATGTACAGGTGCAGTGATCTGTGAGCAGCTCTGACCGCCGGTGCTTAAAGTTAGAGAGGGATATGTGAGTCTCCAGCTTCAGTGTTTTTTTCAGTTCATTCCAGTCATTGACAGCAGAGAACTGGAAGGAAAGGCAGCCAAACGAGGAATTGGCTTTGGGGGTGACCAGTGAAATATACCTGCTGGAGCGCGTGCTGCCATGGTGACCAGTGAGCTGAGATAATAAGGTGGAGCTTTACCTAGCAAAGACTTATAGACGGCCTGGAGCGACGAATATGAAGCGAGGGCCAGCCAATGAGAGCATACAGGTCGCAGTGTTGGGTAGTATATGGGGCTTTGGTGACAAAACGGATGACACTGTGATAGATTGCATCCCATTTGCTGAGTAGAGTGTTGGGGGCTATTTTGTAAATGACATCGCCGAAGTCAAGGATCGGTAGGATGGTCAGTTTTACAAGGGTATGTTTGGCAGCATGGGTGAAGGATGCTTTGTTTACGAAATAGGAAGCCGATTCTAGATTTAATTTTGGATTGGAGGTGCTTAATGTGAGTCTGGAAGGATTGTTTACAATCTAACCAGACACCTAGGTATTTGCAGTTGTCCACATAGTCAGAACCATCCAGAGTAGTGATGCTGGATGGGCGGGCAGGTGCGGGCAGCGATCAGTTGAAGAGCATGCATTTAGTTTTACTTGCATTTAAGAGCAGTTGGAGGCCACGGAAGGAGAGTTGCATGGCATTGAAGCTCGTCTGGAGGGTTGTTAACACAGTGTCCAAAGAGGGGCCAGAAGTATACAGAATGGTGTCGTCAACGTAGAGGTGGATCAGAGAATCACCAGCAGCCAGAGCGACATCATTGATGTATACAGAGAAAAGAGTTGACCCGAGAATTGAACCCTGTGGCACCCCCACAGAGACTGCCAGAGGTCTGGACAACAGGCCCTCCGATTTGACACACTGAACTCTGTCTGAGAAGTCGTTGGTGAACCAGGCGAGGCAGTCTTTTGAGAAACCAACGCTGTTGAGTCTGCTGATAAGAATGTTGTAATTGACAGAGACGAAAGCCTTAGCCTGGTCCATGAATACAGCTGCAGAGTAATGTCTCTTATCGATCGCAGTTAAGATATCGTTTAGGACCTTGAGCGTGGCTGAGGTGCACCCATGACCAGCTCGGAAACCAGATTGCATAGCGGAGAAGGTACGGTTGGATTCGAAATGGTCGGTGATCTGTTTGTTAATTTGGCTTTCGAAGACCTTAGAAAGGCAGGGTAGGATAGATATAGTTCTGTAGCAGTTTGGGTTTAGATTGTCTCCCACTTTGAAGAGGGGGTCCAGATTTTGCAGCTCTTTCAGAACATCGGCCATCTGGATATGGGTGAAGGAGAAATGGGGGAGTCTTGGGCAAGTTATACCAGGAAGGGTTGTGTGATGCTCTGTAGTGAGCAGGAGTTGGCAGCAATGTTTGGAAAGGTGTGTGTGTGTGTGTGTGTGTGTGTGTGTGTGTGTGTGTGTGTGTGTGTGTGTGTGTGTGTGTGTGTGTGTGTGTGTGTGTGTGTGTGTGTGTGTGTGTGTGTGTGTGTGTGTGTGTGTGTGTGTGTGTGTGTGTGTGTGTGTGTGTGTGTGTGTTTGAAGAGGTGAGGAGGGGTGTTAAAGTCCCGGCAGCGGTGGCACTTGACATTAGAATGTTAGAAGAAAACAGATAAGCCTCGTCCATCAGCCTTCGTCCTTTACAGGCTTGTCCATGATTGGTTACAATTTGTGTTGAAGTTGCACTTGATGCCCGGTGCTGTTGTCAGGAGCAGATAGCTGACTAGGTCATCTTTGTCTCTTGACCCCTGACCTCTCCTGAGTGCTTATTCACCTCTGACCTTTTCAGAGATCAGGGTCAACTGACAGAGCTAGGGATATAATTTCCTCCTTTAGCCACAGTTCAAGGATCAGAATTTGCTCTCCAAGTCCTAACCTTAAGTTTGAGGGATAATACAACACAACTGACCTTAGATCAGTGTTTTGATGACAGACAGGGTCTACCCTGATCTTGTAACCACTATGGTGTGAGAGAATAGACATTGTGTGTCTAGGTCAGGAGGCTAAAGATGCAGCATTCCCCTCAGGGCATAATGCTGTTAACACCAGAGTGTGCTAATACATTCTTAACTGACCAAGACATTGACCTGTTCTGGTCAGAATTAGTTCACTAGATAGGAAAGGCAACGCTAAGTTCACACAGCTGGCCTGACAACGTGATCTGCCGGTCTGATCACGTGACCTGCCCTGATATAATGAAGACAGTTGAAACTGAAGACGCTCAGATGAGCTGTAACACACTGAGGAAAAACTGTCAGCTCAGCTTGCTAACCTTGGGTGAGTTTTCTATGGGAAGTAACGTAAACTAAATCCAATTACCTGAGGTAGCTAGCTAATTTAGTAGTAGCTGTAGTGCTAATATTAGCTAGCTAGCCTGCTTAGCTAGCTACCACTGAGAAATGAAGGCTATTCCTGAGATATTGTAAGCTACCCCTTGCTACGAAGACTAGTTGGGAAGTTATTTAAAAAATATATATATATTATGGGAAACTATTACATTAATTTAAGGTAGTTAATTGTTATAAATGATTTGATAAAAAAAAAAAAAATATGCATTGGGCCTTTAAAGACATGGCCCCACATAAATCATATGGACTGTTAAGCCATATGATTTAAAAGGCACTTCCCTGTCAATGATGACTGTCATGTGTATCTTAGGATCTGGGTGTTGTTGTTTTCAGTATGTCCAACAGTAGTGAGCTGTGGAAAGAATTCTCTCTCAAAGACCAATCGCAATCATTCACTTATTGATTTATATTTCCTCATCCTCTGACAGCAGCTGATTGTTGCCCCCCCCACCCCCCCCACCCCCCACCCCACTGCACAGGGAGTCTTCTTCTCTCCATATCTCCTCAGTTACATGACATGCTAAACCCCGTGAACTTGGTTTTCCACTGACTCTGCTCTGCTTAGCTCTGCTTTGCCCTGCTTGGACTGGTCTGGCTTTAGCCTGCCAAACACAAAGCTGTTGAATGCTGTTCAAAAGGCCATTGGTTACACAATGGTAGCACAAATACAAAAGTGGACAGCTAGCCTGTGTCTAATGGGTTGTTATAATGAGTGTGTGTTTTACATTATGTCTTGATTGTATTAGGGCAAATATTGTTTTTTATTTAAATTTTAATTGTGTTCAATTCACTAGCATTATTAGGTTACTGACAAAGAGCAAAACCTAAATATGGTTCAGATTAAATTATAGACACTAAGTTTATTGCATCATTGTTTTATACATTGACATTTTTATTCTGCTGTTATGCAACTCCATCTTGAAATGTTATCACTAGCGATTACCCTATGATAGTATTGTACTAGACATTTCCCTAGGATAGTATAGTACTAGACATTTCCCTAGGATAGTATAGTACTAGACATTTCCCTAGGATAGTATAGTACTAAACATTTCCCTAGGATAGTATAGTACTAGACATTTCCCTAGGATAGTATTGTACTAGACATTTCCCTAGGATAGTATAGTACTAGACATTTCCCTAGGATAGTATAGTACTAGACATTTCCCTAGGATAGTATAGTACTAGACATTTCCCTAGGATAGTATTGTACTAGACATTCCTTGGTTTTGTTTTCTGCTGCATCTCCTAACTTTATCCAAAGTAATTGTCACTAAACCAGCTCCCAGGAAGCCAAAATCCATCACTGTCCTTTTTCCATATGTCTGTTCACCCCGTCTCTAGTCGTAGACAGCAGACGAACGTTAATCATTTGTTTTCAGTGTACATCATTTATTCTCAGCCAGTAGTATACGTTACAAATAGTTTCCCGTGTTAGTTTTTAATTCCGCTGATGCCTAAGTTTCCCCCATATCACTTAATGAGATTACTCCCCCTTTTACATGACTGATAAAATCCCGAACGACAAAAACAGAAGTCTTGGAGTGGAATTAGAGCTTCAATTAGACATGTTTTCCTTCCACAAGGAGACAGCGATATGCTTTTGATCTTATGAAACAAGAATTTGATGTGGAAATTAATTGGATAGTACATTTGATATAACTTCCATGTTTAGTCCATAAAACATTTTCTTTAATACCTAAAAAAAAATCTGTATTTTGAGAAATGTTTTAAACTTTTATTCATGGACAGGAATTTTCGGCTTTCTTTGAAATCTCTTTCACGCCTCCACGCATCGTTAAACTGCTTAATGACCTGGGCCAAGCATTTACGAGGTCGGTGTAGAACGCTGAGCAGAATAGAACTGCTGAACTGATAGAACAGAATGGCCCCTTTGTGAGGCTGACACTGACCTGTATGAGACACAGACACACACACACACAGAGTCTCAGAGTCCTCTTTCCCCTCAAAGAGGTCAGAGAAGGATTAGAACTCAATGACAGTTAGGTGAAGTTTTTCTGTGTTGACGTGCCAACCACGGTAACCAAGGACAAGTGCTAGAGATGCCATGATTGGTTGTTTGATTGAGCCAAATTCAGCCAATGGGAGAATTCAGTCGTCCCTGGGAAAGTTTGTCCCTCAATGACAGATAGGGGTGAGAGAGAGACAGTGGTTTAATCAGTGGAAAGATTCTACAGAGGAGAGGAGACTGAATACTTCCTTCTAGATATAAAGGCTTTAGACTGAAAAGGTCCACTCAACACTTGAAGACGTTGTTTTGATATCTTCAGAGGTCACATGGGTTTCCTCCTCATTCTAACAGAGGGTGATGCCTTGTGTCTCCTAGCGGTCTGTTAGAGAGAGGGTGAGGGGGGGTGACTGGAGAGACAGAGTGACAGAGAGATGGGGAGCGAGCTACAGAGAGGGGAAAAGAAAGGTTATGCGATAGCGAAACAGGGAGGGAAAGGGGTGGAAAGACGAGGCAGGGGGAGAGGTTGAGAGAGCAGAAGTGAAAATGTCCATTAGGGAATTAGTCTTAAACATGTTGATTGTCTCAACGTCAACAGTGAAGAGGCAACTCCGGGATGCTGGCCTTCTAGGCAGAGATCCTCTGTCCAGTGTCTGTGTTCTTTTTCAGTTCTTAATCTTTTCTTTTTATTGGACAGTCTGAGATATGGCTTTTTTCTTTGCAACTCTGCCTGGAAGGCCAGCATCCCGGAGTCGCCTCTTCACTGTTGACGTTGAGAATGGTGTTTTGCGGGTACTATTTAATGAAGCTGCCAGGAGGCACTTGTGAGGCATCTGTTTCTCAAACTAGACACTCTAATGTACTTGTCCTCTTGCTCAGTTGTGCACCGGGGCCTCCCACTCCTCTTTCTATTCTGGTTAGAGCCTCTTTGCGCTGTTCTGTGACGGAGTAGTACACAGTGTTGTACGAGATCTTCAGTTTCTTGGCAATTTCACGCATGGAATAGCCTTCATTTCTCAGAACAAGAATAGACTGATGAGTTTCAGAAGGTAGTTCTTTGTTTCTGGCCATTTTTAGTCTGTAATCGAACCCACAAATGCTGATGTTCCAGATGCTCAACCAGTCTAAAGAAGGCCCGTTTTATTGCTTCTTTAATCAGAACAACAGTTTTCAGCTGTGCTAACATAATTGCAGATGGTTTTCTAATGATCAATTGGCATTTTAAAATGATAGACTTGGATTAGCTAACACAACGTGCCATTGGAACACAGGAGTGATGGTTGCTGATAATGGGCCTCTGTAAGCCTATGTAGATATTCCATTAAAAATCATCTGTTTCCAGCTACAAAAGTCATTTACAACGTTACCAATGTCTACACTGTATTTCGGATCAATTTGAAGTTATTTAAGTGGACAACAAATGTGCTTTTCTTTCAAAAACAAGGACATTTCTAAGTGACCCCAAAATGTTGAACTGTAAGATATATAAAAAAATATGTACATGTTTTTACAGGCTACGTGTAGGCTACCATTTGTATTTTATAGTTATAACATTGCCTATTTAATCTAGTCAGTAACATAGGCTACAGCATTGCACCAATTTCTTGTCTCAAAAACATCTAATACTGTATGTGCTTCAGAACCAACAAAGTTGTGCGTGTTGACTGTAGACAACAGACCAGTCTTCAGCATTGGCACCCAAAGGCGTTTCCACATATCCTGATTAGTGACCAGAAAGCACCTGTTTCTCCTGTTTTGTCTGGCAAAAACAGGGTAGCCTATATTCATTCATATTATACGTACGTACATCTGCTACGGACGCACCTTTGCCAGAACAATCGGCTCCCTGGAGATTTCATTGATCATTGTTATATTTCAGATCCAATGCAGCCATTTGTTATATCAACATCAAATCATCTCTGGGTAACAATGAAGTACCTTTCTGTTTTCAAATAAAATGGTCATAAATAAATAAAAATAGCTTCTTAGCCCAGAGAAATTTCTCAAGCAAGAATGTTGTTAGAATGTTGTCTGGGTGTGGTCTGATTGGGGAGACGAAAACAGAAAACCAGCTGTTCTTGGCAGATAGGTTTAAAACTCTGTTAAATTACCATTGGCGTGTCATGTGTAACTCATGCCCACTTAGCTCTGTTTAATATTAGGCTATGTATACAGCCAAAACATTAAGGAACTGGCAGTACATCTGTATCAGAGTCTCTCTTCCTCACTCTGCTTTCTGCTATTCATTTGATATAAAACCATCTGTGTTTGTCATAGAATGCTGGGACTAGTTTCTGTGGATAGGGACAGATTTCCAGCATTGTGCTTCATTTGATTATGTGAAAGCTTCCTTTCGATGAGGGAATGTCATTTTTGGCAATAGTTTCCAGCCTCCAATGGCTGTGGATATGTACCGTAGCTTAATCTGACATGAGAGTCTTTAGTCACTACAGTCAAAAATGAGCTATTATATTGATAAGTCAAGGTTAAACTATGAAAATATGTGTCCTCAATGATGGAAGGCAGGCGGGAAAAAGGCAATATCAGTTAAAATCAGTGAAAATGTAACATGACTCAGGATATAACCCAGATACAGACACAGGAGATGGAGGGTTCAATATACAGAGTGGTTTATTATAACAACATGGGGCAGTCAAAGGTCAAGGACAGGCAGAGGTTTGTAACCAGGTCAGAATCTGACAGGTACAGGGCGACAGGCAGGCTCAGGACAGGCAGAGGTTTGTAACCAGGTCAGAATCTGACAGGTAGAGGGCGACAGGCAGGCTCAGGACAGGCAGAGGTTTGTAACCAGGTCAGAATCTGACAGGTACAGGGCGACAGGCAGGCTCAGGACAGGCAGAGGTTTGTAACCAGGTCAGAATCTGACAGGTACGGGGCGACAGGCAGGCTCAGGACAGGCAGAGGTTTGTAACCGGGTCAGAGTCTGATAGGTACAGTACTTCAGGGAGGCTCGGGATCAGGACAGGCAGAATAGATCGGAACCAGAAGAACTGGAATACAGGGACTAAAGAGAACAGGAGTATGGAAAGAAACACGCTAGTAGGCTTGATGTGACAAGATGAACTGGCAAAAGACAAACAGAGAACACAGGTATAAATGCACAGGGGATAATGGGGAAAATGGGCGATACCTGGAGAGGTGTGGAGCCAAGCACACGACAGGTGAAACAGATCAGGGTGAGACACAATGTATGTAACCTAATATATGTCGCTCTAACTTTTCTGAATGCCTCTGTCGATCCTACAGCTATTGTATGCAGTAATCATGTGCCTATGAAGCAGAGTTATACTGTTTTCATATTGCAGATCAAATCAAAATCAAATCAAATGTATTTATATATCCCTTCTTCCATCAGCTGAAATATCAAAGTGCTGTACAGAAACTCAGCCTAAAACCCCAAACAGCAAGCAATGCAGGTGTAGAAGCACGGTGGCTAGGAAAAACTCCCTAGAAAGGCCAAAACCTAGGAAGAAACCTAGAGAGGAACCAGGCTATGAGGGGTGGCCAGTCCTCTTCTGGCTGTGCCGGGTGAAGATTATAACAGAACATGGCCAAGGTGTTAAAATGTTCATAAATGACCAGCATGGTCAAATAATAATAATCACAGTAGTTGTAGAGGGTGCAACAGGTCAGCACCTCAGGAATAAATGTCAGTTTACCTTTCATAGCCGATCATTGAGAAGTATCTCTACCGCTCCTGCTGTCTCTAGAGAGTTGAAAACAGCAAGTCTGGGACAGGTAGTACGTCCGGTGAAACGGTCAGGGTTCCATAGCAGCAGGCAGAACAGTTGAAACTGGAGCAGCAGCACGGCCAGGTGGACTGGGGACAGCAAGGAGTCATCATGCCAGGTAGTACTGAGGCATGGTCCTACGGCTCAGGTCCTCTGAGAGAGAGAAAGAAAGAGAGAAAGAGAGAATTAGAGAGAGCATACTTAAATTCACACAGGACACCGGATAAGACAGGAGAAATACTCCAGATATAACAGACTGACTCTAGCCCCCCGACACATAAATTACTGCAGCATAAACAACTGAGACAGGAGGAGTCAGGAGACACTGTGGCCCCATCCGATGATACCTCCAGACAGAGCCAAACAGGCAGGAGATAACCCCACCCAAAAGCACAGCCCCCAAACCACTAATATCTTCAACCACCAACTTACCATCCTGAGACAAGGCCGAGTATAGCCCACAAAGATCTTCGCCACGGCACAACCCAAGGGGGGGTGCCAACCCACGCAGGAAGATCACGTCAGTGACTCAACCCACTCAAGTGAAACACCCCTCCTAGGGACGGTATGAAAGAGCCCTAGTAAGCCAGTGACTCAGCCCCTGTAATAGGGTTAGAGGCAGAGAATCCCAGTGGAAAGAGGGGAACCGGCCAGGCAGAGACAGCAAGGGCGGTTCGTTGCTCCAGAGCCTTTCCGTTCACCTTCACACTCCTGGGCCAGACTACACTCAATCATATGATCTACTGAAGAGATGAGTCTTCAGTAAAGACTTAAAGGTCTACGTCTCTCACATGGGTAGGCAGACCTTTCCATAAAAATGGAGCTCAATAGGAGTAAGCCCTGCCTCCAGCTGTTTGCTTAGAAATTCTAGGGACAATTAGGAGGCCTGCGTCTTGTGACCGTAGCGTACATGTAGGTATGTACGGAATGACCAAATCAGAAAGATAGGTAGGAGCAGGCCCATGTAAAGCTTTGTAGGTTAGCAGTAAAACCTTGAAATCAGCCCTTGCCTCTGTTGCCTCTGACCAGATTCGTCATTTCCGGTCACAACTTGCAGACTTGTTCACGTGTTGCTGTGCGTTTTGTTGCCAACCTTACTTTGCTACCTGACAACTTTACGGTTTTTACTTTTTAATTACCGTTTATATTTTTAGTTTTTCCCTCATTCAACTTATTTCATTCAACTTTTTCACCCCGGACA
The DNA here is from genome assembly GCF_057628025.1 of Oncorhynchus mykiss. NCBI lineage: Eukaryota > Metazoa > Chordata > Actinopteri > Salmoniformes > Salmonidae > Oncorhynchus > Oncorhynchus mykiss. The sequence continues at coordinate 87,729,103 of NC_143025.1, read as the reverse complement.
CTCTATCTGGACATGGTTCTTCAGGACCTCCAAAAGCCCGAAGCTTAGTAGTAACATTAACATGATGCCTTCTAAATGCAGTCGCTGTACTCATAATATACAGGAGAATGATCGCCTTATGGTGAAGATAGCCGTGCTGCAAGCCCAGCTTCAGACGCAAGCGTTAGGCAAGGGTAATTTCAGTGTTGGAAAGGATGAAACAGCGTCTGTGCCACCAATAAGTACAGATAGTAACATTAGTATAAATCCCCTCGCACAGTCCCCGCAGCCGGACAACTTTCTCATGGCTTCTGGAAGGAAATGCTGCAGGAATGCTCAACCGTTGTCGCTCATTCAGCCGACAGAAACTTTCAACCGGTTCTCCCCATTAAGCAGCGAGTCGGAGTCTGAGGCCGAGCCTTCTCTTGTCTCTACTCCTCCCGTTACGGGATCTGAGACGCCGAAGCTTCCCACCATTAGCTCTGACAAATTGAAAACCCTAGTCATTGGAGACTCCATTACCCGCAATATTAGACTTAAAACGAATCATCCAGCGATCATACACTGTTTACCAGGGGGCAGGGCTACCAACGTTAAGGCTAATCTGAAGATGGTGCTGGCTAAAGCTAAAACTGGCGAGTGTAGAGAGTATAGAGATATTGTTATCCACGTCGGCACCAACGATGTTAGGATGAAACAGTCAGAGGTCACCAAGCGCAACATAGTTTCAGCGTGTAAGTCAGCTAGAAAGATGTGTCGGCATCAAGTAATTGTCTCTGGCCCCCTCCCAGTTAGCGGGAGTGATGAGCTCTACAGCAGAGTCTCACAACTCAATCGCTGGTTGAAAACTGTTTTCTGCCCCTCCCAAAAGATAGAATTTGTAGATAATTGGCCCACTTTCTGGGACTCACCCACAAACAGGACCAAGCCTGGCCTGCTGAGGAGTGACGGATTGCATCCTAGCTGGAGGGGTGCTCTCATCTTATCTACCAACATTGACAGGGCTCTAACTCCTCTAGCTCCAAAATGAAATAGGGTGCAGGCCAGGCAGCAGGCTGTTAGCCAGCCTGCCAGCTTAGTAGAGTCTGCCACTAGCACAGTCAGTGTAGTCAGCTCAGCTATCCCCATTGAGACTGTGTCTGTGCCTCGACCTAGGTTGGGCAAAACTAAACATTGCGGTGTTCGCCTTAGCGATCTCACTAGAATAAAGACCTCCTCCATTCCTGCCATTATTGAAAGAGATCGTGATACCTCACATCTCAAAATAGGGCTACTTAATGTTAGATCCCTCACTTCAAAGGCAGTTATAGCTACTGTTTACAGGCCTCCTGGGCCATATACAGTGTTCCTCACTGAGTTCCCTGAATTCCTATCGGACCTTGTAGTCATAGCAGATAATATTCAAATTTTGGGTGATTTTAATATTCGCATGGAAAAGTCCACAGACCCACTCCAAAAGGCTTTCGGAGCCATCATTGACTGTTTGGGTTTTGTCCAACATATCTCTGGACCTACTCACTGTCACAGTCATATTCTGGACCTAGTTTTGTCCCATGGAATAAATGTTGTGGAGCTTAATGTTTTTCCTCATAATCCTGGACTATCGGACCACCATTTTATTACGTTTGCAATCGCAACAGATGATCTGTTCAGATCCCAACCAAGGAGCATCAAAAGTCGTGCTATAAATTCTCAGACAACCCAAAGATTCCTTGATGCCCTTCCAGACTCCCTCTGCCTAACCAAGGATGTCAGAGGACAAAATCAGTTAACCACCTAACCGAGGAACTCAATTTAACCTTGCGCAATACCCTAGATGCAGTTGCACCCCTAAAAACTAAAAACATTTGTCATAAGAAACTAGCTCCCTGGTATACGGAAAATACCCGAGCTCTGAAGCAAGCTTCCAGAAAATTTGAACGGAAATGGCGCTACACCAAACTGGAAGTCTTCCTACTAGCCTGGAAAGACAGTACCGTGCAGTATCGAAGAGGCCTCACTGCTGCTCCATCATCCTATTTTTCCAACTTAATTGAGGAAAATAAGAACAATCCGACATTTCTTTTTGATACTCATAACTAAAAAGCAGCATCCCAGAGAGGATAACACAATAGAAAAAAAGAAAGTCTATATACAGTGTGTGCAAATGGTGTGAGGAGGTAATGCAATAAATAGGCCATAGTAGCGAAGTAATTAAAATTTTGCAAATGAACACTGGAGTGATAGATGAGCAGATGATGATGTGCAAGTAGAAAAACTGGTGTGCAAAAGAGCAGAAAAGTACATAAAAACAACATGGGGATGAGGTAGGTAGATTTTTGCAATTCATTCCAGTCATTGGCAGAAAATAACTGGAAGGAAAGGCGGCCAAAGGGGGTGTTGGCTGTGGGGATGACCAGTGAGATATACCTGCTGGAGCGCCTGCTACTGGTGGGTGTTGTTTTCGTGACCAGTGAGCTGAGATAAGGCGGAGCTTTACCTAGCATACGAATATGTAACGAGGGCCAGCCGACTAGAGCATACAGGGTCGCAGTGGTGGGTGGGATAAGGGGCTTGGTGACAAAACGGATGGCACTGTGATAGACTGCATCTAGTTTGCTGAGTAGAGTGTTGGAAGCTAATTTGTAAATGACATCGTCGAAGTCGAGGACCGGCAGGATAATCAGTTGTACGAGGGTATGTTTGGCGGCGTGAGTAAAGGAGGCTTTGTTTACGAAATAGGAAGCCGATTCAAGATTTAATTTTGGATTGTAGATGTTTAATATGATTCTGGAAGGAGAGTTTACAGTCTAACCAGACACCTAGGCATTTGTAGTTGTCCACATAATCTAAGTCAGACCGTCCAGAGTAGTGATGCTAGTCGGGAGGGTAGCGAACGGTTGAAAGCATGCATTTGGTTTTACTAGCGTTTTAGAGCAGTTGGAGGCCACGGAAGGAGAGTTTTATGGGATTGAAGCTCTGAAACACAGTGTCCATAGAAGGCCAGATGTATACAGAATGGTTTTGTCTGCGTAGAGGTGGATCAGGGAATCACCAGCAGCAAGAGCGACATTGTTGATGTATACAGAGAAAAGAGTCGGCCCGAGAATTGAACCCTGTAGTACCCCCATAGAGACTGCCAGAGGCCCTCCGATTTCAAAAACTGATGTTCTGTCTGAGAAGTAGTTGGTGAAGCAGGCGAGGCAGTCATTTGAGAAAACAAGGCTGTTGAGTCTGCCGATAAGAATACGGTGATTGACAGTCGAAAGCCTTGGCCAGATCGATGAAGACAGCTGCACAGTACTGTCTATTATCGATGGCGGTTTTGACATCGTTTAGTACCTTAGCGTGGCTGAGGTGCACCCGTGACCAGCGCGGTAACCGGATTGCACAGCGGAGAAGGTACGGTGGGATTCGAAATGGTCTGTGATCTGTTGAATAACTTGGCTTTCGAAGACTTTAGAAAGGCAGGTCAGGATGGATATAGGTCTATCACAGTTTGGGTCTAGAGTGTCACGGCCTTTGAAGAGGGGGATGACCGTGGCAGGGATTCTTCCAGTAGCCACCTTTTGCCTTGATGACAGCTTAGAACACTCTTGGCAAAAAGTCAAGGGGTCTGAATACTTTCCTAAAGCACTGTACACTGAGTTTACAAAACATGCTCTTTTCCTTGACATAGACTGACCAGGTGAATCCAAGTGAAAGCTATGATCACTTATTGATTTAACCTGTTAAATCCAGTGTAGATGAATGGGGAGGAGACAGGTTAAGAAGGATTTTTAAGCCTTGATACAGTTGAGACATGGGCTTGTGTATTTGTGCCATTCAGAGGGTGAGACAAAAGATTGTGCCTTTGAACGGGGTATGGTATGGGTTGCCAGGCGCACCGTATTGAGTGTATCAACAATTGCAACGCTGCTGGGTTTTTTACGCTCAAACAGTTTCCCGTGTGTATCAAGAATGGTCCACCACCCAGAGGACATCCAGCCAACTTGACATTGGAAGCATTTGAGTCAACATGGGCCAGCATCCCTGTGGAATGCTTCAATGAATTGATGCTGTTCTGAAGGAAAAAAGGGGGTGCAACTCAATAATTGTGTTCCTAATGTTTTGTACACTCAGAGTATATTATTATGGTGGCACACCAGCTGTTTCACCGTACAAATGATTTAAATATAAAAGAAACAGAAACCCTATAGCGACCCAGCAGAGCAGAGCTCCATTGAATACTCAGTATAATACTCTCTCAATAGGATCAGATCCAAGCGACAGCTAATTCTGGGGGCCACCCACAGGATTCATTAATTACAGGCAAATCATCATCACTGCTCTCTCTCTCTCTCTCTCTCTCTCTCTCGCTCTCTCTCTCTCTCTCTCTCTCTCTGTCTCTCTCTCTCTCTGTCTCTCTCTGTCTCTCTCTCTCTCTCTCTTTCTCTATGTCTCTCTCTCTCTCTCTATGTCTCTCTCTCTCTCTCTCTGTCTCTGTCTCTCTGTCTCTCTCTCTCTCGCTCGCTCTCTCTCTCTCTCTCTCTCTCGCTCTCTCTCTGTTCAGCCCTGTTTAAATAAACAGAGTAGGAACTAGCCATGGCTCTGTTTCGATCACACAAAGATCACACACAGATGGGGAGGGAGGGAGCAACGTTCTGGAATGGGAACGCGGCTCAGGGTTCCATGGATTGCGTATCCAGGACAAGAGAAGGTATAGTAGTCAGGCGTCCGTCGCTACGACAACCAACAGTCATTGTTTATCTTCTTGTTTACGTAGTTCCGTCTTCCTCCACCGATACAATAAACGTTTAAAGAGTCAGATAATCATTGTGGGGGGGTCAATTAGCGACTTGTCGGGTATCTACCCCACCACCCTCCCCCACCACCACCACCTTTGTCCCCACACTCCCCTCCAATCACCTCTCTTTCTCTGAGAACAATGAAACCCTATTGGCTCGTCTGCCACTCGGCTGCGATGGTTAGATTATGTGTACCGTAAACCAGGGCTTTAATGGCTCAAGATAGCAGTGTTTCTGGGAACCAACCATGTTGATTTATCCCTTTAAATGAGGTTAAAATTAGCCAGTAATCTGCCTGTTAGGCCCAGAACATGTCAAAAAGAACCTGAATGGTTGGGATGGAGGATTCCAAAGGAATACTTAATGTTTTACATTGTTCTGTACAGTAACTTGTTTCAACTCTCAAATCTTACAACAAGAAATTAATGATCCATAAATCATTGATGCCTGTAGTAGTTTACAGTAACTCAATGATAATCTTTAAAGAATTGAAGGAATGGGGGGGGGGTACATCCAAGAGTAAAGACTGCAGTATGTTCCAAATCAAATCAAATCAAATTGGGAAACTGTTGAGCGTGGAAAAACCCACCAGCGTTGCAATTCTTGACACAAATCGGTGCACCTGACACCTACTACCATAGCCCCGTTCAAATGCACTTACATCTCATCTTGCCCATTCACCCTCTGAATGGCACACATACACAATCCATTTCTCAATTGTCTCAAGGCTTAAAAAAATAATTATTTAACCCTGTCTCCTCCCCTTCATCTACACTGACTGAAGTGGATTTAACAAGTGACATGAATACGGGACCATGGCTTTACAGGTATATTTATATGTGTGTGTGTGTGTGTGTGTGTGTGTGTGTGTGTGTGTGTGTGTGTGTGGGTGTGGGTGTGGGTGTGTGTGTGTTTGTGTATTACGGTGTGTATGGACAGTACCTTAATTGACTACATCAGTAGTTATATAGGATGAGCCTTGAACAGAATACAGCATATATACTGTCATTGTTGGTAATCAGGCCTACCACTGTTGTGTCATCAGCAAACTTGATGATTGAGTTGGAGACGTGCATGGCCACGCAGTTATGGTTGAACAGGGAGCACAGGACGGGACTGAGCATGCACCCTTGTGGGGCCCCCATGTTGAAGATCAGCATGGCGGGTGTGTTGTTGCCTACCTTCTGGGGTCGGCCCCTCAGGAAGTCTAGGACCAAGTTGCACAGGACGGAGTTCAGACCCAGGGCCCCCATGTTGAGGATCAGCGTGGCAGAGGTGTTGTTGCCTACCTTCACCACCTGGGGTCGGCCCCCCAGGAAGTCTTGGACCCAGTTGCACAGGATGGAGTTCAGACCCAGGCCCCGAGCTTAGTGATGAGCTTGGGGAGCTCTATGGTGTTGAAGGTTGAGCTGCAGTCAATGAACAGCTTTCTTACATAGGTGTTCATCCAGGCTGTATCACAACCGACCGTGATTGGGAGTTACATAGGGCGACTCACAATAGTCCCAGCGTCGCCTGGGTTTTGCCGGGGTAGGCCGTTATTGTAAATAAGAATTTGTTCTTAACTGACTTGCCAAGTGAAATACAGGTTACATACTTTTTGTAATGTATTTCATACAAATATCCCTCTTGTCCAGATGGAATAGAGCACTGTGCAGTGTGATGGTGATTCCGTCATCCCGTGGATCTGTTTGGGGGGTATGCAAATGGTAGTGGGTTTGGGGTGTCAGCTAAGGTGGAGGTGATATGATCCCATCTAGCCTCTCAAAGCACTCCATGATGACAGAAGTGAGCGCTACAGGGAAATTGCCATTTAATTCAGTTACCTTTGCTTTCTTAGGTACAGGAACAGTGGTGGACCTCTTGAAGCAAGTGGAGACAACAGACTGGATGGAGGTGGTTAAATGCAGTGCTTCGCTCTTTCAGTTTTCCGCGAACGCTGCCATCTATCCACGATTGAGAAGTGAAACAACATGTCACTAGTCTGTGTTGGTTGCTCTGAGATCAGTGGACCACTTAAACCATGGTCTGAACCCTTGCTACAGTTGATAGTACTACTAGAGACTATAGAAGCCACACTGGGCGGAGTGGACCGGTTGTAGAGTGACATCATAATGCTGTCTGAACTTTAGAGCGTTAGAATCATACAGAGTTGTCTTTGTACTAACAGTGTCTAAACCCGCCTTCGCTGATTCTAATCTTGATTTACAGTATGTCATTATTTCAACAGGTAAAAGAAACAGACATGTTGTTTCAGCCACAGCTTTGTTATTGCCCATCTCCAGCAGGTGCAGGTGAAGTTGGTAACCTGCAGCACCTGATACTGAAGTACCCGTGCATGGCGTACATGCTTGGTGGGTCCCAGCTGCCAGTTTATATAAGAAGGTACATGTCCTACCGGGCTGACTGACTGACTGGCTAAGGACACACCACCCCTCCTCTCCTTCTCAACACCAAGATATGTGAGGAATGTTTTATTTTAATTAAGTTATTTTTTATCCTTCTTTTCCAGCTGTATATTTGCAGCTACCTGCTCTTGTGAAGGGAAAAAAAGAAAAGAACGTTCAGAATAGATAAATATATTTCCCTCTGGGGTTGTCAAATTCCAGATGATCTGTAGCGTACACTACCCTGCTCTCTTCTGTTGCTACTCCTGGCTTCCCCATCGCCTAACACAGCTGGTACTGTACTCTCATCCCCTAACACAGCTGGTACTGTACTCCACATTCCCTAATACAGCTGGTACTGTACTCCACATCCCCTAATACAGCTGGTACTCTACTCCCATCCCCTAACACAGCTGGTACTGTACTCCCATCCCCTAACACAGCTGGTACTGTACTCCTCTACTCCACATCCCCTAATACAGCTGGTACTCTACTCCCATCCCCTAACACAGCTGGTACTGTACTCCCATCCCCTAACACAGCTTGTACTGTTCTCCCCACCCCCTAACACAGCTGGTACTGTACTCTCACCCCCTAACACAGCTGGTACTCTACTCCCATCCCCTAACACAGCTGGTACTGTACTCTCACCCCCTAACACAGCTGGTACTGTACTCCCCACCCCCTAACACAGCTGGTACTGTACTCCCCACCCCCTAACACAGCTGGTACTGTACTCTCATCCCCTAACACAGCTGGTACTGTACTCCTCTACTCCCCATCCCCTAATACAGCTGGTACTGTACTCCCCACCCCCTAATACAACTGATACTGTACTCCCATCCCCTAATACAGCTGATACTGTACTCCCCACCCCCTAATACAGCTGGTACTGTACTCCCCATCCCCTAATACAGCTGGTACTGTACTCCCATCCCCTAACACAGCTGGTACTGTACTCCTAATAAAGCTGTGAGGAGTTAGGCCTTCCCATTCCCATCAGACAGAGAGACACACTATCACTACTGTTAGAGAGGAGAGGCCTCCACATCAGACACTATCACTACTGTTAGAGAGGAGAGGCCTCCCCATCAGACACCATCACTACTGTTAGAGAGGAGAGCCTCCACATCAGACACTATCACTACTGTTAGAGAGGAGAGGCCTCCCCATCAGACACTATCACTACTGTTAGAGAGTCCTCCACATCAGACACTATCACTACTGTTAGAGAGGCCTCCACATCAGACACTATCACTACTGTTAGAGAGGCCTCCACATCAGACACTATCACTACTGTTAGAGAGGAGAGGCCTCCCCATCAGACACTATCACTACTGTTAGAGTGTCCTCCACATCAGACACTATCACTACTGTTAGAGAGGCCTCCACATCAGACACTATCACTACTGTTAGAGAGGAGAGGCCTCCACATCAGACACTATCACTACTGTTAGAGAGGAGAGGCCTCCACATCAGACACTATCACTACTGTTAGAGAGGAGAGGCCTCCACATCAGACACTATCACTACTGTTAGAGAGGCCTCCACATCAGACACTATCACTAGTGTTAGAGAGGCCTCCACATCAGACACTATCACTACTGTTAGAGAGGCCTCCACATCAGACACTATCACTACTGTTAGAGAGGCCTCCACATCAGACACTATCACTACTGTTAGAGAGGCCTCCACATCAGACACTATCACTACTGTTAGAGAGGCCTCCACATCAGACACTATCACTACTGTTAGAGAGGCCTCCACATCAGACACTATCACTACTGTTAGAGAGGCCTCCACATCAGACACTATCACTACTGTTAGAGAGGAGAGGCCTCCCCATCAGACACTATCACTACTGTTAGAGTGTCCTCCACATCAGACACTATCACTACTGTTAGAGAGGAGAGGCCTCCACATCAGACACTATCACTACTGTTAGAGAGGCCTCCACATCAGACACTATCACTACTGTTAGAGAGGAGAGGCCTCCACATCAGACACTATCACTACTGTTAGAGAGGAGAGGCCTCCACATCAGACACTATCACTACTGTTAGAGAGGAGAGGCCTCCACATCAGACACTATCACTACCGTTAGAGAGGCCTCCACATCAGACACTATCACTACTGTTAGAGAGGCCTCCACATCAGACACTATCACTACTGTTAGAGAGGAGAGGCCTCCACATCAGACACTATCACTACTGTTAGAGAGGCCTCCACATCAGACACTATCACTAGTGTTAGAGAGGCCTCCACATCAGACACTATCACTACTGTTAGAGAGGCCTCCACATCAGACACTATCACTACTGTTAGAGAGGCCTCCACATCAGACACTATCACTACTGTTAGAGAGGCCTCCACATCAGACACTATCACTACTGTTAGAGAGGCCTCCACATCAGACACTATCACTACTGTTAGAGAGGCCTCCACATCAGACACTATCACTACTGTTAGAGAGGAGCGGCCTCCACATCAGACACTATCACTACTGTTAGAGAGGAGAGGCCTCCACATCAGACACTATCACTACTGTTAGAGAGGAGAGGCCTCCACATCAGACAATATCACTACTGTTAGAGAGGAGAGGCCTCCACATCAGACACTATCACTACTGTTAGAGAGGCCTCCACATCAGACACTATCACTACTGTTAGAGAGGAGAGGCCTCCACATCAGACACTATCACTACTGTTAGAGATGAGAGGCCTCCACATCAGACACTATCACTACTGTTAGAGAGGCCTCCACATCAGACACTATCACTACTGTTAGAGAGTCCTCCACATCAGACACTATCACTACTGTTAGAGAGTCCTCCACATCAGACACTATCACTACTGTTAGAGAGGAGAGGCATCCACATCAGACACTATCACTACTGTTAGAGAGGAGAGGCCTCCACATCAGACACTGTCACTACTGTTAGAGAGGCCTCCACATCAGACACTATCACTACTGTTAGAGAGGAGAGGCCTCCACATCAGACACTATCACTACTGTTAGAGAGGAGAGGCCTCCCCATCAGACACCATCACTACTGTTAGAGAGGAGAGCCTCCACATCAGACACTATCACTACTGTTAGAGAGGAGAGGCCTCCACATCAGACACTATCACTACTGTTAGAGATGAGAGGCCTCCACATCAGACACTATCACTACTGTTAGAGAGGCCTCCACATCAGACACTATCACTACTGTTAGAGAGGCCTCCACATCAGACACTATCACTACTGTTAGAGAGGCCTCCACATCAGACACTATCACTACTGTTAGAGATGAGAGGCCTCCCCATCAGACACTATCACTACTGTTAGAGAGGCCTCCACATCAGACACTATCACTACTGTTAGAGAGGAGAGGCCTCCACATCAGACACTATCACTACTGTTAGAGAGGAGAGGCCTCCACATCAGACACTATCACTACTGTTAGAGAGGCCTCCACATCAGACACTATCACTACTGTTAGAGAGGCCTCCACATCAGACACTATCACTACTGTTAGAGAGGAGAGGCCTCCACATCAGACACCATCAATACTGTTAGAGAGGAGAGGCCTCCACATCAGACACTATCACTACTGTTAGAGAGGAGAGGCCTCCCCATCAGACACCATCACTACTGTTAGAGAGGAGAGCCTCCACATCAGACACTATCACTACTGTTAGAGAGGAGAGGCCTCCCCATCAGACACTATCACTACTGTTAGAGAGTCCTCCACATCAGACACTATCACTACTGTTAGAGAGGCCTCCACATCAGACACTATCACTACTGTTAGAGAGGCCTCCACATCAGACACTATCACTACTGTTAGAGAGGAGAGGCCTCCCCATCAGACACTATCACTACTGTTAGAGAGTCCTCCACATCAGACACTATCACTACTGTTAGAGAGGAGAGGCCTCCACATCAGACACTATCACTACTGTTAGAGAGGAGAGGCCTCCACATCAGACACTATCACTACCGTTAGAGAGGCCTCCACATCAGACACTATCACTACTGTTAGAGAGGCCTCCACATCAGACACTATCACTACTGTTAGAGAGGAGAGCCCTCCACATCAGACACTATCACTACTGTTAGAGAGGCCTCCACATCAGACACTATCACTAGTGTTAGAGAGGCCTCCACTTAAGACACTATCACTATTGTTAGAGCGGCCTCCACATCAGACACTATCACTACTGTTAGAGAGGCCTCCACATCAGACACTATCACTACTGTTAGAGAGGCCTCCACATCAGACACTATCACTACTGTTAGAGAGGCCTCCACATCAGACACTATCACTACTGTTAGAGAGGCCTCCACATCAGACACTATCACTACTGTTAGAGAGGAGAGGCCTCCACATCAGACACTATCACTACTGTTAGAGAGGAGAGGCCTCCACATCAGACACTATCACTACTGTTAGAGATGAGAGGCCTCCACATCAGACACTATCACTACTGTTAGAGAGGCCTCCACATCAGACACTATCACTACTGTTAGAGAGGAGAGGCCTCCACATCAGACACTATCACTACTGTTAGAGAGGCCTCCACATCAGACACTATCACTACTGTTAGAGAGGCCTCCACATCAGACACTATCACTACTGTTAGAGATGAGAGGCCTCCCCATCAGACACTATCACTACTGTTAGAGAGGCCTCCACATCAGACACTATCACTACTGTTAGAGAGGAGAGGCCTCCACATCAGACACTATCACTACTGTTAGAGAGGAGAGGCCTCCACATCAGACACTATCACTACTGTTAGAGAGGCCTCCACATCAGACACTATCACTACTGTTAGAGAGGCCTCCACATCAGACACTATCACTACTGTTAGAGAGGAGAGGCCTCCACATTGGACACCATCACTACTGTTAGAGAGGAGAGGCCTCCACATCAGACACTATCACTACTGTTAGAGAGGAGAGGCCTCCCCATCAGACACCATCACTACTGTTAGAGAGGAGAGCCTCCACATCAGACACTATCACTACTGTTAGAGAGGAGAGGCCTCCCCATCAGACACTATCACTACTGTTAGAGAGTCCTCCACATCAGACACTATCACTACTGTTAGAGAGGCCTCCACATCAGACACTATCACTACTGTTAGAGAGGCCTCCACATCAGACACTATCACTACTGTTAGAGAGGAGAGGCCTCCCCATCAGACACTATCACTACTGTTAGAGAGTCCTCCACATCAGACACTATCACTACTGTTAGAGAGGAGAGGCCTCCACATCAGACACTATCACTACTGTTAGAGAGGCCTCCACATCAGACAATATCACTACTGTTAGAGAGGAGAGGACTCCACATCAGACACTATCACTACTGTTAGAGAGGAGAGGCCTCCACATCAGACACTATCACTACTGTTAGAGAGGAGAGGCCTCCACATCAGACACTATCACTACTGTTAGAGAGGAGAGGCCTCCACATCAGACACTATCACTACCGTTAGAGAGGCCTCCACATCAGACACTATCACTACTGTTAGAGAGGCCTCCACATCAGACACTATCACTACTGTTAGAGAGGAGAGGCCTCCACATCAGACACTATCACTACTGTTAGAGAGGCCTCCACATCAGACACTATCACTAGTGTTAGAGAGGCCTCCACATCAGACACTATCACTACTGTTAGAGAGGCCTCCACATCAGACACTATCACTACTGTTAGAGAGGCCTCCACATCAGACACTATCACTACTGTTAGAGAGGCCTCCACATCAGACACTATCACTACTGTTAGAGAGGCCTCCACATCAGACACTATCACTACTGTTAGAGAGGCCTCCACATCAGACACTATCACTACTGTTAGAGAGGAGAGGCCTCCACATCAGACACTATCACTACTGTTAGAGAGGAGAGGCCTCCACATCAGACACTATCACTACTGTTAGAGAGGAGAGGCCTCCACATCAGACACTATCACTACTGTTAGAGAGGAGAGGCCTCCACATCAGACACTATCACTACTGTTAGAGAGGCCTCCACATCAGACACTATCACTACTGTTAGAGAGGAGAGGCCTCCACATCAGACACTATCACTACTGTTAGAGATGAGAGGCCTCCACATCAGACACTATCACTACTGTTAGAGAGGCCTCCACATCAGACACTATCACTACTGTTAGAGATGAGAGGCCTCCACATCAGACACTATCACTACTGTTAGAGAGGCCTCCACATCAGACACTATCACTACTGTTAGAGAGTCCTCCACATCAGACACTATCACTACTGTTAGAGAGTCCTCCACATCAGACACTATCACTACTGTTAGAGAGGAGAGGCATCCACATCAGACACTATCACTACTGTTAGAGAGGAGAGGCCTCCACATCAGACACTATCACTACTGTTAGAGAGGCCTCCACATCAGACACTATCACTACTGTTAGAGAGGAGAGGCCTCCACATCAGACACTATCACTACTGTTAGAGATGAGAGGCCTCCACATCAGACACTATCACTACTGTTAGAGAGGCCTCCACATCAGACACTATCACTACTGTTAGAGAGGAGAGGCCTCCACATCAGACACTATCACTACTGTTAGAGAGGAGAGGCCTCCACATCAGACACTATCACTACTGTTAGAGAGGCCTCCACATCAGACACTATCACTACTGTTAGAGAGGAGAGGCCTCCACATCAGACACTATCACTACTGTTAGAGATGAGAGGCCTCCACATCAGACACTATCACTACTGTTAGAGAGGCCTCCACATCAGACACTATCACTACTGTTAGAGAGGCCTCCACATCAGACACTATCACTACTGTTAGAGAGGCCTCCACATCAGACACTATCACTACTGTTAGAGATGAGAGGCCTCCCCATCAGACACTATCACTACTGTTAGAGAGGCCTCCACATCAGACACTATCACTACTGTTAGAGAGGAGAGGCATCCACATCAGACACTATCACTACTGTTAGAGAGGAGAGGCCTCCACATCAGACACTATCACTACTGTTAGAGAGGAGAGGCCTCCACATCAGACACTATCACTACTGTTAGAGAGGCCTCCACATCAGACACTATCACTACTGTTAGAGAGGAGAGGCCTCCACATCAGACACTATCACTACTGTTAGAGAGGCCTCCACATCAGACACTATCACTACTGTTAGAGAGGCCTCCACATCAGACACTATCACTACTGTTAGAGAGGAGAGGCCTCCACATCAGACACTATCACTACTGTTAGAGAGGAGAGGCCTCCCCATCAGACACTATCACTACTGTTAGAGAGGAGAGGCCTCCACATCAGACACTATCACTACTGTTAGAGAGTAGAGGCCTCCCCATCAGACACTATCACTACTGTTAGAGAGGAGAGGCCTCCCCATCAGACACTATCACTACTGTTAGAGAGTCTTCCACATCAGACACTATCACTACTGTTAGAGAGGCCTCCACATCAGACACTATCACTACTGTTAGAGAGGCCTCCACATCAGACACTATCACTACTGTTAGAGAGGAGAGGCCTCCCCATCAGACACTATCACTACTGTTAGAGAGTCCTCCACATCAGACACTATCACTACTGTTAGAGAGGAGAGGCCTCCACATCAGACACTATCACTACTGTTAGAGAGGCCTCCACATCAGACAATATCACTACTGTTAGAGAGGAGAGGCCTCCACATCAGACACTATCACTACTGTTAGAGAGGAGAGGCCTCCACATCAGACACTATCACTACTGTTAGAGAGGAGAGGCCTCCACATCAGACACTATCACTACTGTTAGAGAGGAGAGGCCTCCACATCAGACACTATCACTACCGTTAGAGAGGCCTCCACATCAGACACTATCACTACTGTTAGAGAGGCCTCCACATGAGACACTATCACTACTGTTAGAGAGGAGAGGCCTCCACATCAGACACTATCACTACTGTTAGAGAGGCCTCCACATCAGACACTATCACTAGTGTTAGAGAGGCCTCCACATCAGACACTATCACTACTGTTAGAGAGGCCTCCACATCAGACACTAACACTACTGTTAGAGAGGCCTCCACATCAGACACTATCACTACTGTTAGAGAGGCCTCCACATCAGACACTATCACTACTGTTAGAGAGGCCTCCACATCAGACACTATCACTACTGTTAGAGAGGCCTCCACATCAGACACTATCACTACTGTTAGAGAGGAGAGGCCTCCACATCAGACACTATCACTACTGTTAGAGAGGAGAGGCCTCCACATCAGACACTATCACTACTGTTAGAGAGGAGAGGCCTCCACATCAGACACTATCACTACTGTTAGAGAGGAGAGGCCTCCACATCAGACACTATCACTACTGTTAGAGAGGCCTCCACATCAGACACTATCACTACTGTTAGAGAGGAGAGGCCTCCACATCAGACACTATCACTACTGTTAGAGATTAGAGGCCTCCACATCAGACACTATCACTACTGTTAGAGAGGCCTCCACATCAGACACTATCACTACTGTTAGAGAGGAGAGGCCTCCACATCAGACACTATCACTACTGTTAGAGAGGCCTCCACATCAGACACTATCACTAGTGTTAGAGAGGCCTCCACATCAGACACTATCACTACTGTTAGAGAGGCCTCCACATCAGACACTATCACTACTGTTAGAGAGGCCTCCACATCAGACACTATCACTACTGTTAGAGAGGCCTCCACATCAGACACTATCACTACTGTTAGAGAGGCCTCCACATCAGACACTATCACTACTGTTAGAGAGGCCTCCACATCAGACACTATCACTACTGTTAGAGAGGAGAGGCCTCCACATCAGACACTATCACTACTGTTAGAGAGGAGAGGCCTCCACATCAGACACTATCACTACTGTTAGAGAGGAGAGGCCTCCACATCAGACACTATCACTACTGTTAGAGAGGAGAGGCCTCCACATCAGACACTATCACTACTGTTAGAGAGGCCTCCACATCAGACACTATCACTACTGTTAGAGAGGAGAGGCCTCCACATCAGACACTATCACTACTGTTAGAGATGAGAGGCCTCCACATCAGACACTATCACTACTGTTAGAGAGGCCTCCACATCAGACACTATCACTACTGTTAGAGAGTCCTCCACATCAGACACTATCACTACTGTTAGAGAGTCCTCCACATCAGACACTATCACTACTGTTAGAGAGGAGAGGCCTCCACATCAGACACTATCACTACTGTTAGAGAGGAGAGGCCTCCCCATCAGACACTATCACTACTGTTAGAGAGGAGAGGCCTCCACATCAGACACTATCACTACTGTTAGAGAGGCCTCCACATCAGACACTATCACTACTGTTAGAGAGGCCTCCACATCAGACACTATCACTACTGTTAGAGAGGAGAGGCCTCCACATCAGACACTATCACTACTGTTAGAGAGGAGAGGCCTCCCCATCAGACACTATCACTACTGTTAGAGAGGAGAGGCCTCCACATCAGACACTATCACTACTGTTAGAGAGTAGAGGCCTCCCCATCAGACACTATCACTACTGTTAGAGAGGAGAGGCCTCCCCATCAGACACTATCACTACTGTTAGAGAGTCCTCCACATCAGACACTATCACTACTGTTAGAGAGGCCTCCACATCAGACACTATCACTACTGTTAGAGAGGCCTCCACATCAGACACTATCACTACTGTTAGAGAGGAGAGGCCTCCCCATCAGACACTATCACTACTGTTAGAGAGTCCTCCACATCAGACACTATCACTACTGTTAGAGAGGAGAGGCCTCCACATCAGACACTATCACTACTGTTAGAGAGGCCTCCACATCAGACAATATCACTACTGTTAGAGAGGAGAGGCCTCCACATCAGACACTATCACTACTGTTAGAGAGGAGAGGCCTCCACATCAGACACTATCACTACTGTTACAGAGGAGAGGCCTCCACATCAGACACTATCACTACTGTTAGAGAGGAGAGGCCTCCACATCAGACACTATCACTACCGTTAGAGAGGCCTCCACATCAGACACTATCACTACTGTTAGAGAGGCCTCCACATCAGACACTATCACTACTGTTAGAGAGGAGAGGCCTCCACATCAGACACTATCACTACTGTTAGAGAGGCCTCCACATCAGACACTATCACTAGTGTTAGAGAGGCCTCCACATCAGACACTATCACTACTGTTAGAGAGGCCTCCACATCAGACACTATCACTACTGTTAGAGAGGCCTCCACATCAGACACTATCACTACTGTTAGAGAGGCCTCCACATCAGACACTATCACTACTGTTAGAGAGGCCTCCACATCAGACACTATCACTACTGTTAGAGAGGCCTCCACATCAGACACTATCACTACTGTTAGAGAGGAGAGGCCTCCACATCAGACACTATCACTACTGTTAGAGAGGAGAGGCCTCCACATCAGACACTATCACTACTGTTAGAGAGGAGAGGCCTCCACATCAGACACTATCACTACTGTTAGAGAGGAGAGGCCTCCACATCAGACACTATCACTACTGTTAGAGAGGCCTCCACATCAGACACTATCACTACTGTTAGAGAGGAGAGGCCTCCACATCAGACACTATCACTACTGTTAGAGATGAGAGGCCTCCACATCAGACACTATCACTACTGTTAGAGAGGCCTCCACATCAGACACTATCACTACTGTTAGAGATGAGAGGCCTCCACATCAGACACTATCACTACTGTTAGAGAGGCCTCCACATCAGACACTATCACTACTGTTAGAGAGTCCTCCACATCAGACACTATCACTACTGTTAGAGAGTCCTCCACATCAGACACTATCACTACTGTTAGAGAGGAGAGGCATCCACATCAGACACTATCACTACTGTTAGAGAGGAGAGGCCTCCACATCAGACACTATCACTACTGTTAGAGAGGCCTCCACATCAGACACTATCACTACTGTTAGAGAGGAGAGGCCTCCACATCAGACACTATCACTACTGTTAGAGATGAGAGGCCTCCACATCAGACACTATCACCACTGTTAGAGAGGCCTCCACATCAGACACTATCACTACTGTTAGAGAGGAGAGGCCTCCACATCAGACACTATCACTACTGTTAGAGAGGAGAGGCCTCCACATCAGACACTATCACTACTGTTAGAGAGGCCTCCACATCAGACACTATCACTACTGTTAGAGAGGAGAGGCCTCCACATCAGACACTATCACTACTGTTAGAGATGAGAGGCCTCCACATCAGACACTATCACTACTGTTAGAGAGGCCTCCACATCAGACACTATCACTACTGTTAGAGAGGCCTCCACATCAGACACTATCACTACTGTTAGAGAGGCCTCCACATCAGACACTATCACTACTGTTAGAGATGAGAGGCCTCCCCATCAGACACTATCACTACTGTTAGAGAGGCCTCCACATCAGACACTATCACTACTGTTAGAGAGGAGAGGCATCCACATCAGACACTATCACTACTGTTAGAGAGGAGAGGCCTCCACATCAGACACTATCACTACTGTTAGAGAGGCCTCCACATCAGACACTATCACTACTGTTAGAGAGGCCTCCACATCAGACACTATCACTACTGTTAGAGAGGAGAGGCCTCCACATCAGACACTATCACTACTGTTAGAGAGGAGAGGCCTCCCCATCAGACACTATCACTACTGTTAGAGAGGAGAGGCCTCCACATCAGACACTATCACTACTGTTAGAGAGTAGAGGCCTCCCCATCAGACACTATCACTAGTGTTAGAGAGGAGAGGCCTCCACATCAGACACTATCACTAGTGTTAGAGAGGCCTCCACATCAGACACTATCACTACTGTTAGAGAGGAGAGGCCTCCACATCAGACACTATCACTACTGTTAGAGAGGAGAGGCCTCCACATCAGACACTATCACTACTGTTAGAGAGGAGAGGCCTCCACATCAGACACTATCACTACTGTTAGATGCTCCATGTTCCAAAGACCATCACTCACTTCTCTCTGGTGCTGAATGAGAGAGTGTGGGAGGTTGAAGAGCGAAGCACAGCGTACACACTTGGCACACGCAGGAACCGCTGGACAAGTAGCTTAGTGATGAAACTTAATGTACCGCCTTCCCTAAGCAGTACATCTTACTAGTTTATTTTAATTTGACACAGGTATTACGTTTTGTTTTATTTGAGAGCTGTAGCTAAGTCACTGAGGGGGAGAGAGAGAGGATCGTTTCAAGGTAAGACAGTTTCTGGCCAGCAGCCTGGGGTGTATTTTAATGTCTCTTGGCAATCTGGGATTTTAAGTACAGTTATATCTATTCCTCTGTACTCTGGGCGTTGTCTCACCCAGCCCCCCACTGTTTAGGTTTCAACGTTTATTGAGCCTCCCTCTCACTGCTTCTGGTTTCCAACTATGTAAGTGGGTCCTCTTGGCTGGTTCTCATCTACACAGTAGTCCCCCCTGCTAAATCATTATACTCAATGATGGGGAAAACTAAATGTACTCTGGCAACTTCAAAAAATATATTTTTATTTTGTTGTTCAAATGTCATTTTTGTGATATATATTTTTTAATGTTTTTGATGGTGGCATCTAAGAGAACAGGTTGAGGGATTTGTGGTTATTATACAGTTATGCTAAGTTACAGAAACCCCTCCCGGACTGCAATTCATGTCGTCTACCCCAAGGAATGATTTTTTCAAACTTTCATATGAATGGTCTTTTAAAAAGTGGGCTGTACATCTTAAACATATGTTATATCACTTTGATTTTATTTCTTTAAAGATGCACGATTGCAGTCCCTCTTAATCTTAACCTGTTTACGATATTGGTTCCCAATTGGGAATCAACCCTCCCACGTTCAGCTGAAATGGTGGCGCATGGAACGCAAAAATATTCTTAAAAATATTTAACCTCCACACATTAACAAGTCCAATTGCTCAAATGAAAGATAAACACCTTGTTCATCTAGCCAGCAAGTCAGATTTATAAAATGTTTTACGGCGAAAACATAGCACATATATATGTAAAACCACCACCAGACACAGCTCATTTGAATAGCCAAAACATGCAATCAACAAACGCAGGATTAAAAAATAAATCGCTCACTAACCTTTTGAAAATCTTCATCAGATGACAGTAATATGACATGTTACACAGTACATATATTTTTTTTTCAATAATATGCCATTTATATCCATAAATGTCCATTTACAGTGAGTTCACGTTCAGAAATTACCCAAAAATGCCCGCAGGAAATCTAGGTAGCGCGGCAAGATAACGTAAATAGACATCATAAACTTTGACTAAATATACATGTTCTACATATAGTTAGAAAGATACACTGCTTCTTTATGCAACCGCTTTGTTAGATTTATTTTTAACGTTACAGAAATCGCACACTATTCAATATGCTGAGACGGCGCTCAGTTCCAAGCTACATTTCTACGTAATGTTGGAGTCAACAGAAACACAGATTTAAGCATAAATATTCCCTTACCTTCGATGGTCTTCGTTCAGAATGTTCTGGAAGGCTTCATACTTACCCAATACATCGTTTGGTTTCAAGTCTTGCGTCTTTGTATTAGCTACTGCTAATAACATCAGCTGAAATGCACCCAAAACGTCCTCTGGTCCGGAAAAGTTGCGCATCAAAACTTCAAAATTACATATTATATGTCGACTAAACAGGTCAAACTAAGTGCAGAAGCAAGCTTTATGATGTTTTAGACACGCAAAACAAACTTCAATTCAATCGGCCATCGTCTGCCCTTCTCTTGAGTGCTGGAACAAAGGAATGGCTGGGACCAATTCGCGCCCCTACGCACAGCCTATTTTCTCGTGGCACGCACTAATTTCACTCCCATAGGGTCAATTCTCGCGGGATTTGAACGATTCAAAGCTCTACTGAAAGAGGACATCTAGCGGAAGAGATAGAAAGTCTCCCCAGAATCATAACTGGTTGGGAAGGGTGGGGGCCATGACGTCAAAGTTGGTCCAACTTTCATGGCCACAAAAACTAGTTTGGAAGAATGCCTGCCCTGTGAGTTCTGCTATACTTACAGACATAATTCCAACGGTTTTAGAATCTTTAGAGTGTTTTCTATCCAATAATAATTTGCATATATTAGCAATTTTTGACAGATTTTTTTTTCAGTTTACTAGGGGTACCCAATCTCTCCAAAGGGGGCGTATGTCTGCCATATCCTTAACAGGCTTTAGGTGTCCACAGGTAGAACATCAGTTAAAGGTGGTGAGGTGTCCACAGGTAGGTTGGATTAGGAACGTTGTTTGAAATGTTTGGACCAAGTTTACAGGTAACATATTAGACACTTTGTAGTCATGTTGGGCGAGTTGGAACCGGTGTATGGACATTATCGGTGTAAGGATCCGATGTAAGGACATTATCGAACAAAGGGACCATTTGTGATGTTTCTGGGACATTTTAGAGTGCCAACAGAAGAAGATCTTTAAAGGTAAGGCATTTCTTATATCGTTAATTATTTTGCCTGGGTGAAAATCATTTTCATGTGTTTGTATGCGGGGCGCTGTCCTCAGATAATCGCATGGTCTGCTTTCGCCGTAAAGCCTTTTTGAAATCTGATACTGCGGCTGGATTAACAAGACGCTAAGCTTTGTTTTGATGTAACGTACTTATGTTTTCGTGAATCTTGAATCTTGATATTTCTGTAGCTTGAATTTGGCGCTCTGCAATTATACTGGATGTTGTCAAATCGATCCAGCTAAAGGGATTGGCGCGCGAAGGGATCACTAACAGGTTAAACTTGCGTATTATTGTTTGTACAGATGAACGTGGTACCTTCAGGCATTTGGAAAATGCTCCCAATTATGAACCAGACTTGTGGAGGTCTACAAGTTTTTTCTGAGGTCTTGACTGATTTCTTATGATTTTACCAACATGTCAAGCAAAGAGGCACTAAGTTTGAAAGTAGGCCTTGAAATACATCCACAGGTACACCTCCAATTGATTCAAATGATGTTAATTAGCCTATCAGAAGCTTCTAAAGCGATGACATCATTATCAATGCTACCAAATACTAATTGAGTGTATGTAAACTTCTGACCCACTGGGAATGTGATGAAATAAATAAAAACATAAAAAAATAATTCTCTCTAATATCATTCTGACATTCCACATTCTTAAAATAAAGTGGTGATCCTAAGTTACCTAAAACAGGGAATTTTTACTAGGATTACATTTCAGGAATTGTGAAAAACTGAGTTTAAATGTATTTGGCTAAGGTGTATGTAAACTTCCAACTTCAACTGTGTGTAATTCTGGGGGAAATAAAAAGCTTGCATTCTCCCTCTCTCTCTCTCTCTCTATATATGTATATATATATATATATATAGAGAGAGAGAGAGAGAGAGAGAGAGAGAGAGAGAGAGAGAGAGAGAGAGAGAGAGAGAGAGAGAGAGAGAGAGAGAGAGAGAGAGAGAGAGAGAGAGAGAGAGAGAGAGAGAGAGAGAGAGAGAGAGAGAGAGAGAGAGAGAGAGAGAGAGAGAGAGAGAGAGAGAGAGAGAGAGAGAGAGAGAGAGAGAGAGAGAGAGAGAGAGAGAGAGAGAGAGAGAGAGAGAGAGAGAGAGAGAGAGAGAGAGAGAGAGAGAGAGAGAGAGAGAGAGAGAGAGAGAGAGAGAGAGAGAGAGAGAGAGAGATTTTTTTCCCCCAGAATTACACCATGCATTTCCAGTGGAAACATGCAGACATCAAAACTCTCCCCTGGAAAAATGTCTCTGACCAAATCCAAATATGCTGTGGTTTCTGGACAAAGGTGGGTTTTGTTTGATGAAAACGGACCATAAAGCATCTATTGAGTAAAGAGTTGGAGAAAATAGATGTAGGGGTGTTGTGATTGGAGGATGGAGGATGCGCCTTGGAACAGGATCTCTCTGAGGCCGCCATGTGAGGAAGTGTGTATGTTCCTGTCCTGAGGGACCTGTGACGGGGACAGGAAGGAATGTCAAACATCTGTGTGTGTGGAGTGTTTGGAGTGTGTGTGTGACCCTGGAAGGTACTCTACCCAGACCTGAGACCATTCCAAAGAGATGTTTAGAGCAGATCACAATTTGTGTGTTTCCATCCTCAACACCACCTGCTGTTTATTAATGTACAAAGAACTTTCATGATAGAGATTTTAATAATTTTTCTGTCTTAGTTGGGCGGTCGACAGACTGGCACCCATTTCAGGAAGTAGTGTTGTTGCTGTCCTTCCTGCTGTCACTAGAATGTCTCACCAAAATGGATTTTCCTCTGTTCTGGACATTCTGATCGCCTTTGATTATTAGATACCTAAATATAGTTTGAAAACGAAAGACCCGTTAGGAAGGTCAACTTTTCCTTCTACAACAGACTTTGTTGTAGCTTTGAATAGTTTGTTGATTTCTCGGCCCTGATAGACTGACTGGTTCTCATCATTACTTACAATATTGAAATATTGTCCTCTGCTGAAAGGCCCAAAGGGCTTCAGTCAAGGCTATCTGTCCCATCCATACTCACCCCTATGCCAAGCCCCTATTTAGTCTGACTGACCGACCAAGTCAGGAATCTTAGTAGCAGGAAATTAGGTGATTATTTTCAACTCTTGTGCACTCAGTGTTATAATAGCCATGAGAGAGTATCCTCTAAAAGGAAGAGGAGAAATAAGAGAAGTTGGAAAGAGAGAGTATCCTCTAAAAGGAAGAGGAGAAATAAGAGAAGTTGGAAAGAGAGAGGCCAATCAATACACAGCAGAACGGACGAGAGACGAAGTTTAAAAAAAAATCGGGTTTGAAATAATTACATTTTATTCTTCATTTTGCCTTTTTCTTCTTTTTACTCTTGAAATATAATACTGTATGTCCGTTCTCTCACCCATTCATGGTTCTTAAACACGAAATATTACAAATGTAGACTCTCGTCCTGGACAGTGCCATTCTCTACAATCTTGGCCAAACCCCTTCATAAAACAAATGGATCTTACTTAGTGGTATTCATTCCTGTAAAGACGTTGAACTGCTGGTCCTCTCCACTGACCACGACTACAGTACCATCAGAGACTATTATCATGCTATTATTACGTTATTATCATGTTATTATTATGTTATTATCATGTTATTTTTTACATTATTATTGCGTTATTATCATGTAATTATTACGCTATTATTGTGTTATCATTACATCATTGTCATCTTATTATTACATCATTATTACGTTATTATCACAATATTGTCATGTTATTGTCCCATTATCCCATTATTGTCATGTTGTTATCACATTATCGTGTTATTAAAACAACATTATCATGTTATCGCGTTATTGTCATGTTATTATCACATTAGTGTGTTATTTTCATGTTGTCCTGTTATTATTCCATTATCATTTTAATATCACGATATTATCACGGTATTATCATTTTGTTATCATGTTATTATTACATTAGTATCACCCTATCATCATGTTATTATTACATTATTTTCACCCTATCATCATGTTATTATTACGTTATTATCACCCTATCATCATGTTATTATTACGTTATTAGCATGTTATTATTAAATTAGTATCCCGTTATTAGCTTGTTATCATATTATTATCATGTTATTATCATGTTATTATCATGTTATCATCATGTTATTATTACATTACTATCACCCTATCATCATGTTATTATTACGTTATTAGCTTGTTATCATATTATTATCATGTTATTATTTTATTATCACATGCTGTTATCATGTTATTATTTTGTGTGTGTGTGTGTCCTCTGTCTCAGGGTCAGGTGATTGGAGTCCATCAGAAGAACGATCATCAGATCAGAAGTTGTTATTAACGTGTTATCGTCAGTATCATGCAGTCTACTTCTGTCAGTGCCAGGTGAACAGAGGACAGGAGGAGATCGTGTGAAAGATCATGTCTAATGTGGAGTCCAAGGCATCCAGAGGACCAGCCAGGCCAGCAGACAGGTCGTGACCTTTTTTTGGGCTGGAGTGGAAGAGGCCTCAACATGCAACGCAACTTGACCTGAAGACGGATTGCAGTCGTCTCACCAGGAACAGAGAGGACATTGTTCCAGTTAGACGAAGAACATGATCACCACAGATCAGAAGGATATTTGTTTTGTATCTGTGAGACAGTTTAGTGTTAGATTTCTCGCAACTGGATAGTTCACCCGCTGTTGACTTAAGCTGGTGCATGTGTGTGTATGTGTGTGTGTGTGTGTGTGTGTGTGTGTGTGTGTGTGTGTGTGTCTGCAGAACAAGACTCATATGAACAAGGGATTACTGCAACCTGAACTACCCAAGTCTGTTCCGCAGCTCACGGCCCGCAACAATTCACAAACACTGACAGCTTAGGGTGTGAGGAAATACTTTTCCTAATTTGGAAAAATAAAGAGATAGCTGACAGTCCTCATCAGTCCTCCTAACTTTCTGAAGTCATGAAAGAGCTCTCGTCAGTCCTCCTAAATCACTATTGGTCTGAAGGAGCACCCGTCAGTCCTCCTAAATCACTATTGTTATGAAAGAGCACTCGTCAGTCCTCCTAACTCACTGAAGTTATGAAAGAGCACTCGTCAGTCCTCCTAACTCACTATTGTTGTGAAAGAGCACTCGTCAGTCTTCCTAAATCACTATTGTTATGAAAGAGCACTCGTCAGTCCTCCTAACTCACTGAAGTTATGAAAGAGCACTCGTCAGTCCTCCTAACTCACTATTGTTGTGAAAGAGCACTCGTCAGTCCTCCTAAATCACTATTGTTATGAAAGAGCACTCGTCAGTCCTCCTAACTCACTGAAGTTATGAAAGAGCACTCGTCAGTCCTCCTAACTCACTATTGTTATGAAAGAGCACTCGTCAGTCCTCCTAACTCACTGAAGTTATGAAAGAGCACTCGTCAGTCCTCCTAACTCACTGAAGTTATGAAAGAGCACTCGTCAGTCCTCCTAACTCACTATTGTTGTGAAAGAGCACTCGTCAGTCCTCCTAACTCACTGAAGTTGTGAAAGAGCACTCGTCAGTCCTCCTAACTCACTATTGTTATGAAAGAGCACTCGTCAGTCTTCCTAACTCACTATTGTTGTGAAAGAGCACTCGTCAGTCCTCCTAACTCACTGAAGTTGTGAAAGAGCACTCGTCAGTCCTCCTAACTCACTGAAGTTATGAAAGAGCACTCGTCAGTCCTCCTAACTCACTATTGTTGTGAAAGAGCACTCGTCAGTCCTCCTAACTCACTATTGTTGTGAAAGAGCACTCGTCAGTCCTCCTAACTCACTGAAGTTGTGAAAGAGCACTCGTCAGTCCTCCTAACTCACTATTGTTGTGAAAGAGCACTCGTCAGTCCTCCTAACTCACTGAAGTTGTGAAAGAGCACTCGTCAGTCCTCCTAACTCACTGAAGTTATGAAAGAGCACTCGTCAGTCCTCCTAACTCACTATTGTTGTGAAAGAGCACTCGTCAGTCCTCCTAACTCACTATTGTTGTGAAAGAGCACTCGTCAGTCCTCCTAACTCGCTGAAGTTGTGAAAGAGCACTCGTCAGTCCTCCTAACTCACTATTGTTGTGAAAGAGCACTCGTCAGTCCTCCTAACTCACTGAAGTTATGAAAGAGCACTCGTCAGTCTTCCTAACTCACTATTGTTGTGAAAGAGCACTCGTCAGTCCTCCTAACTCACTGAAGTTGTGAAAGTGTGTCACTTCTAAGCTATGGAGTATTCCAAAGTACATGAAAGGACTGTGGTGGTTATATTACACATAGACACACACACACACACACACACACACACACACACACACACACACACACACACACACACACACACACACACACACACACACACACACACAGTGTTCAGTGGTAACATCCTCTAGCGGTCCCCTAGCTGTCATCTATAAGACTCAAATACTAATTTAATGCAGCCCCATCAAAATCATCTCTCTCTCTCTCTCTCTGTGTCTCTCTGTCTCTCTATCTCTCTCTCTCTCTCTCTCTCTCTCTCTCTCCCTGTCTCTCTCTCTCTGTGTCT
Source organism: Oncorhynchus mykiss (assembly GCF_057628025.1). Classification (NCBI taxonomy): domain Eukaryota; kingdom Metazoa; phylum Chordata; class Actinopteri; order Salmoniformes; family Salmonidae; genus Oncorhynchus; species Oncorhynchus mykiss. The sequence continues at coordinate 87,701,916 of NC_143025.1, read as the reverse complement.
CTCTCTCTCTCTGTCTCTCTGTCTCTGTCTCTCTCTCTCTCTGTGTCTCTCTCTCTCTGTCTCTGTCTCTCTCTCTCTCTCTCTCTCTCTCTGTCTCTGTCTTTCTCTCTCTCTCTCTGGCACATACTCTCCTAACTTCACAATCATCCTCCTCCTTTTATCACAGTTTATCACAATATAACAGAAATAGGTTATAGACTGAGGTTTACAGTGGAAAGAACTAAAGAAAGAGTAAACAATAGATAAGTATAGGAGCACAGTTGTTGGTGCCATCTTGGTCCTCCCTAACCCTAACCTCCCTAACCCTAACCCTAACCTCCCTAACCCTAACCTCCCTTAAAACCTCTTAAGTATCCGCCCCTTTTTCAATTTTTTGCCTAAAATGACGCCCAAATCGAACTGCCTGTAACTCAGGACCTGAAGCAAGGATATACTTATTATTGGTACCATTTGAAAGGAAACACTTTGAAGTTTGTGGAAATGAAAAGGGAATGTAGGAGAATATAAAAACCAAACTTTTTTGTATGTTTTTGCACCATCATCTTTGAAATGCAAGAGAAAGGCCATAATGTATTATTCCAGCCAATGTTTAATTTAGATTTTGGCCACTAGATGTCAGCAGTGTATGTTCAAAGTTGTAGTCTGATCCAATAAACCATTGCATTGCTGTTCAAAATTTGGTTTCAAGACTGCCCAAGAATTAAAGGATATGATATGTACAGAATAAAATGATATGATATGGCAAGAATTAAAGGATATGATCTGACCAGAATTAAAGGATATGATATGTACAGAATTATAGGATATGATATGTACAGAATTAAAGGATATGATATGTACAGAATTAAAGGATATGATATATACAGAATTAAAGGATATGATATATACAGAATTAAATTATATGATATATACAGAATTAAAGGATATGATATATACAGAATTTAATGATATTATATATACAGAATTAAAGGATATGATATATACAGAATTAAAGGATATGATATATACAGAATTAAAGGATATGATATATACAGAATTAAATGATATGATATATACAGAATTAAAGGATATGATATATACAGAATTAAAGTATATGATATGGACAGAATTAAAGGACATGATATGAATATGATTAATTAAAGTATATAATATGCACAATATTAAATGATATGGACGTAATTAAAGGATACATTTATAAATTAAAAATGTCTTCCACGCAAGACTCAGGGAAAGATATCTCAGCTTAGTCTCCTAGGGTATTAGCAGTGTCTAAATATGATTGAGTGGAGTGCAAGAGAGAAGAGGCGACGCGCCAATATCACTCCGTACTCATTTAGTGATCCCTGACTGCATTAACAATAAACGTCACGCTACCTTTCACCTAACCCACCACAGTACGGGTGGTTACGGAAAGTCTGAGGGAGATTTAAAAAAAAATTGAATTTAATTAAGGAGAATGTAATGTGTTCCAAGGAGTCTTCCAGTTTCTGCCAGTGTAGGAAATTGAGTTTACGTAACAGAGTTTTAGAGGGTACATGCAAACGGACTGAGAGAGGCCACAAGATCGGTATGTGCTGTGAACTCTCCATGAACGGCAGAGCCTTTGAGAAGCAGCTCGCTGTGGTAATGTTCACCTCACGAGTTAGTGGATTTTAATTCAAGAGAAAGAGAGAGAAGAAGTAAACATTTCCAATAATGGGGCTGCATCATTTCTCAAATCAACATAAAGCGATATGACCTTGTAAAGATATGAATCCCTGATGTACACTAACTCAAACCATCTGCAAAAACACATACTTTAATACACACCAACTCAAACCATCTGCAAAAACACATACTTTAATACACACCAACTCAAACCATCTGCAAAAACACATACTTTAATACACACCAACTCAAACCATCTGCAAAAACACATACTTTAATATACACCAACTCAAACCATCTGCAAAAACACATACTTTAATACACACCAACTCAAACCATCTGCAAAAACACATACTTTAATACACACCAACTCAAACCATCTACAAAATCACATACTTTAATACACACCAACTCAAACCATCTGCAAAAACACATACTTTAATACACACCAACTCAAACCATCTGCAAAAACACATACTTTAATACACACCAACTCAAACCATCTGCAAAAACACATACTTTAATACACACCAACTCTAACCATCTACAAAAACACATACTTTAATACACACCAACTCAAACCATCTGCAAAAACACATACTTTAATACACACCAACTCAAACCATCTACAAAATCACGTACTTTAATACACACCAACTCAAACCATCTACAAAATCACGTACTTTAATACACACCAACTCAAACCATCTGCAAAAAACACATACTTTAATAAACACCAACTCAAACCATCTGCAAAATGACATACTTTAATACACACCAACTCAAACCATCTGCAAAAACACATACTTTAATACACACCAACTCAAACCATCTGCAAAATCACATACTTTAATACACAACAACTCAAACCATCTGCAAAATCACATACTTTAATACACAACAACTCAAACCATTTGCAAAATCACATACTTTAAAGGACACCAACTCAAACCATCTGCAAAATTACATACTTTAATACACACCAACTCAAACCATCTGCAAAAACACATACTTTAATACACACCAACTCAAACCATCTGCAAAAACACATACTTTAATACACACCAACTCAAACCATCTGCAAAAACACATACTTTAATACACACCAACTCAAACCATCTGCAAAAACACATACTTTAATATACACCAACTCAAACCATCTGCAAAAACACATACTTTAATACACACCAACTCAAACCATCTGCAAAAACACATACTTTAATACACACCAACTCAAACCATCTACAAAATCACATACTTTAATACACACCAACTCAAACCATCTGCAAAAACACATACTTTAATACACACCAACTCAAACCATCTGCAAAAACACATACTTTAATACACACCAACTCAAACCATCTGCAAAAACACATACTTTAATACACACCAACTCTAACCATCTACAAAAACACATACTTTAATACACACCAACTCAAACCATCTGCAAAAACACATACTTTAATACACACCAACTCAAACCATCTACAAAATCACGTACTTTAATACACACCAACTCAAACCATCTGCAAAAAACACATACTTTAATAAACACCAACTCAAACCATCTGCAAAATGACATACTTTAATACACACCAACTCAAACCATCTGCAAAAACACATACTTTAATACACACCAACTCAAACCATCTGCAAAATCACATACTTTAATACACAACAACTCAAACCATCTGCAAAATCACATACTTTAATACACAACAACTCAAACCATTTGCAAAATCACATACTTTAAAGGACACCAACTCAAACCATCTGCAAAATTACATACTTTAATACACACCAACTCAAACCATCTGCGAAATCACAGACTTAATAGTATTTTCAAAGCTTCACAGCATTCTTCTCCTTCTGTAGATTTGATCAAATACTTTTAGAATCTGCCAGTTTTAGGTTTTCGCCCCAATGCCCATCTCCATGTCTGTTTGAGGAGGCCTAGGGAGTTGCCTTAAGAACTAAGAGTAAACATTCCTCCTGTTTTTCTTTTCCTTTCTCTCCTCCTCTTTTCTTTACGCTGTCAGATTGACTCAGGTCTAGACAGACTATTAGCTCCTTCAAATGATGAACAGAATACGAGAGAGACAGAGAGAGAGAGAGAGAGAGAGAGAGAGAGAGAGAGAGAGAGAGAGAGAGAGAGAGAGAGAGAGAGAGAGAGAGAGAGAGAGAGAGAGAGAGAGGGAGCAATTAGACCCAACCAAATCATGAGAAAACAAAAAGATAATTACTTTACACGTTGGAAAGAATTTACAAAAAAAACCTGAGCAAACTAGAATGCTATTTGGCCCTAAACAGAGAGTACACAGCGGCAGAATACCTGACCACTGTGACTGACCCAAAATTAAGGAAATATTTGACTACGTACAGACTTAGTGAGCATAGCCTTGCTATTGAGGAAGGCCGCCGAAGGCAGACATGGCTCTCAAGAGAAGACAGGCTATGTGCACACTGCCCACAAAATGAGGTGGAAACTGAGCTGCACTTCCTAACCTCCTGCTAAATGTATGACCATATTAAAGACACATATTTCCCTCAGATTACACAGACCCACAAATAATTTGAGAAAAAAAATCAAATTTGGATAAACTCCCATGTCTATTGGGTGAAATACCACGGTGTGCCATCACAGCAGCAAGATGTGCGACCTGTTACCACAAGAAAAGGGCAACCGGTGAAAGTGAAGAACAAACACAATTGTAAATACAACTTAAATGTAGGTTTATTTATGTTCCCTTTTGTTCTTTAAATATTTGCACATCATTGCACCACTTTATATATACATAATATGACCTTATTATTTTGGAACTTTTGTTTATAATGTTAACTGATCATTTTTTTTTCTTCTTTTGTTTATTATGTATTTCAGTTGCTTTGGCAACGTAAATACATGTTTCCCATGGCAATAAAATCCCTTAAATTGAAATTGAACTAGGAGAGCTAGTGAGAGAGAGTTAGTGAGAGAGAGTTAGTGAGAGAGCGATGGAGAGAGGGAGCGCTAGTGAGAGAAATAAGGGAGCGAGTGACGGACAGCTAGTGGGAGAAATAAAGAGAGAGAGAGAGAGAGAGAGAGAGAGAGAGAGAGATGGAGAGAGAGAGAGATTTAGAAAGAGAGAGAGAGACAGAGAGAGAGAGAGAGGGTGAGAGAGAGAGAGAAACAGAGAGAGAGAGATTTAGAGCGAGAGAGAGAGAGAGAGACAGAGAGAGAGAGAGACAGATAGAGAGAGAGAGAGAGAGATGGAGAGAGAGAGAGAGAGAGAGAGAGAGAGAGAGAGGAGAGAGAGACACAGAGAGAGAGAGAGAGAGAGAGAGAGGGTGAGAGAGAGAGAGAGACAGAGAGAGAGAGAGAGACAGAGAGAGAGAGAGACAGATAGAGAGAGAGAGATGGAGATGGAGAGAGAGAGAGAGAGAGAGAGATGGAGAAAGGGGAAGCGAGCACTGCCCCACGGTCTCGACTTCATATACACTGGTAGCTATTTTGGTTTTGATGGTTTTGATACAATCACGATCACACTGCGTGTGTTGAAAAGTAAGCATTCCATCACATTTCCTGGTCTGTGGACTAACAAGGTGCACAGTGAGATTAGTTCTACTCCTTCATGTTGTTAGCTTTATCTGCTCTGGGCCTGCCACTGAAATATGCTGCCTCTCTATCCCTCTAAATGGCTAATTTGGAGAGAGATAGCATAGGGACTTGCTTAACCTCAAGCTTTAGTTAGCAGCTGAGCTACAGGCTAAATTTCCCAATACCAGGGCAGGGCATCTCAATCTAAAGGAGGTTAGGGTTCTTAGTACATCCTGTATAGCAAGATTAGGGTTCTTTCTACGTCCTGCATTAAGGGAGGTTAGGATTCCAACTACATCCTGTTTTAAGGGAGGTTAGAGTTCTAACTACGTCCTGTATTAAGGGAGGTTAGGGTTCTTTCTACGTCCTGTATTAAGGGAGGATAGGGTTCTAACTATGTCCTGCATTAAGGGAGGTTAGGGTTCTAACTACGTCCTGTTTTAAGGGAGGTTAGCGTTCTAACTACGTCATGTAGTAAGGGAGGCTAGGGTTCTAACTACGTCCTGTTTTAAGGGAGGTTAGGGTTCTAACTATGTCCTGTATTAAGTGAGGCTAGGGTTCTAACTACGTCTTGCATTAAGGGATGTTAGGGTTCTAACTACAACCTGCATTAAGGGAGGTTAGGGTTCTAACTACGTCCTGTATTAAGGGAGGTTAGGGTTCTAACTACGTCCTGTATTAAAGGAGGTTAGGGTTCTAACTACATCCTGCATTAAGGGAGGTTAGGGTTCTAACTACATCCTGTATTAAGGGAGGATAGGGTTCTAACTACATCCTGTATTAAGGGAGGATAGGGTTCTAACTATGTCCTGTATTAAGGGAGGATAGGGTTCTAACTACATCCTGCATTAAAGGAGGTTAGGGTTCTAACTACATCCTGCATTAAGCGAGGTTAGGGTTCTAACTACATCCTGTATTAAGGGAGGATAGGGTTCTAACTACATCCTGTATTAAGGGAGGATAGGGTTCTAACTACGTCCTGTATTAAGGGAGGATAGGGTTCTAACTACATCCTGCATTAAGGGAGGTTAGGGTTCTAACTACATCCTGTATTAAGGGAGGTTAGGGTTCTAACTACATCCTGTATTAAGGGAGGATAGGGTTCTAACTACATCCTGTATTAAGGGAGGATAGGGTTCTAACTACATCCTGTATTAAGGGAGGTTAGGGTTCTAACTACATCCTGTATTAAGGGAGGATAGGGTTCTAACTACGTCCTGTATTAAGGGAGGATAGGGTTCTAACTACGTCCTGTATTAAGGGAGGATAGGGTTCTAACTACGTCCTGTATTAAGGGAGGATAGGGTTCTAACTACATCCTGTATTAAGGGAGGATAGGGTTCTAACTACGTCCTGTATTAAGGGAGGATAGGGTTCTAACTACGTCCTGTATTAAGGGAGGTTAGGGTTCTAACTACGTCCTGTATTAAGGGAGGTTAGGGTTCTAACTACGTCCTGTATTAAGGGAGGTTAGGGTTCTAACTACATCCTGTATTAAGGGAGGTTAGGGTTCTAACTACATCCTGTATTAAGGGAGGATAGGGTTCTAACTACGTCCTGTATTAAGGGAGGTTAGGGTTCTAACTACGTCCTGTATTAAGGGAGGTTAGGGTTCTAACTACATCCTGTATTAAGGGAGGTTAGGGTTCTAACTACATCCTGTATTAAGGGAGGATAGGGTTCTAACTACGTCCTGTATTAAGGGAGGATAGGGTTCTAACTACGTCCTGTATTAAGGGAGGATAGGGTTCTAACTACATCCTGTATTAAGGGAGGATAGGGTTCTAACTACGTCCTGTATTAAGGGAGGATAGGGTTCTAACTACGTCCTGTATTAAGGGAGGTTAGGGTTCTAACTACGTCCTGTATTAAGGGAGGTTAGGGTTCTAACTACGTCCTGTATTAAGGGAGGTTAGGGTTCTAACTACATCCTTTATTAAGGGAGGATAGGGTTCTAACTACGTCCTGTATTAAGGGAGGTTAGGGTTCTAACTACGTCCTGTATTAAGGGAGGTTAGGGTTCTAACTACGTCCTGTATTAAGGGAGGTTAGGGTTCTAACTACGTCCTGTATTAAGGGAGGTTAGGGTTCTAACTACGTCCTGTATTAAGGGAGGATAGGGTTCTAACTACGTCCTGTATTAAGGGAGGTTAGGGTTCTAACTACGTCCTGTATTAAGGGAGGTTAGGGTTCTAACTACATCCTGTATTAAGGGAGGATAGGGTTCTAACTACGTCCTGTATTAAGGGAGGTTAGGGTTCTAACTACGTCCTGTATTAAGGGAGGTTAGGGTTCTAACTACGTCCTGTATTAAGGGAGGTTAGGGTTCTAACTACGTCCTGTATTAAGGGAGGTTAGGGTTCTAACTATGTCCTGTATTAAGGGAGGATAGGGTTCTAACTACGTCCTGTATTAAGGGAGGTTAGGGTTCTAACTACGTCCTGTATTAAGGGAGGTTAGGGTTCTAACTACGTCCTGTATTAAGGGAGGATAGGGTTCTAACTACGTCCTGTATTAAGGGAGGATAGGGTTCTAACTACATCCTGTATTAAGGGAGGTTAGGGTTCTAACTACGTCCTGTATTAAGGGAGGATAGGGTTCTAACTACGTCCTGTATTAAGGGAGGATAGGGTTCTAACTACATCCTGTATTAAGGGAGGATAGGGTTCTAACTACATCCTGTATTAAGGGAGGATAAGGTTCTAACTACATCCTGTATTAAGGGAGGATAGGGTTCTAACTACGTCCTGTATTAAGGGAGGATAAGGTTCTAACTACATCCTGTATTAAGGGAGGATAGGGTTCTAACTACATCCTGTATTAAGGGAGGATAAGGTTCTAACTACGTCCTGTATTATGGGAGGTTAGGGTTCTAACTACGTCCTGTATTAAGGGAGGATAGGGTTCTAACTACATCCTGTATTAAGGGAGGATAGGGTTCTAACTACATCCTGTATTAAGGGAGGATAGGGTTCTAACTACGTCCTGTATTAAGGGAGGTTAGGGTTCTAACTACGTCCTGTATTAAGGGAGGATAGGGTTCTAACTACATCCTGTATTAAGGGAGGTTAGGGTTCTAACTACATCCTGTATTAAGGGAGGATAGGGTTCTAACTACGTCCTGTATTAAGGGAGGATAGGGTTCTAACTACGTCCTGTATTAAGGGAGGATAGGGTTCTAACTACGTCCTGTATTAAGGGAGGATAGGGTTCTAACTACGTCCTGTATTAAGGGAGGTTAGGGTTCTAACTACATCCTGTATTAAGGGAGGATAGGGTTCTAACTACGTCCTGTATTAAGGGAGGATAGGGTTCTAACTACATCCTGTATTAAGGGAGGATAGGGTTCTAACTACATCCTGTATTAAGGGAGGTTAGGGTTCTAACTACGTCCTGTATTAAGGGAGGTTAGGGTTCTAACTACATCCTGTATTAAGGGAGGATAGGGTTCTAACTACATCCTGTATTAAGGGAGGTGTAATCAGTTAGTTATTATCTCTAAATCCAATACCTGTGGTATATTATATTGAAATCTTAATGATTCAAAAGTTGCAGGGTTGTTTCCTGTATCAGGTGGTTAAATTAAATGGATAGTATTATCGCAACACGACATTTAAGGATACACTTTTTATCTTATTGCACACAATAAACAAACTGTTCCACAAACTGTTCAATATTAAAGTTGAACATTTAAAATAAATAAAAATCATGAAATGAAAAGGTCTTTATTCTAAAATATGATTATTATGTAATGACAACCGCTAACATGTTGCCTTTGATCATGTACATGGCAAGCGGTACCGGAGTGCCAATTCTCAGACAAAAAGGCTTCTCAACAGTTTTTACCCCCCCCCCCCCCCCAGCCAAAAGACTCCTGAACAGGTAATCAAATGGCTGCCCGGACTATCTGCATTGCGTGAATTAATTGTGAGGGTGAATTAATTGCGAGGGTGAATTAATTGTCAGGGTGAATTAATTGTCAGGGTGAATTAATTGCGAGGGTAAATTACTTGTCAGCGTGAATTAATTGTGAGGGTAAATTAATTGTCAGGGTGAATTAATTGCGACGGTAAATTAATTGTCAGGGTGAATTAATTGCGAGGGTAAATTACTTGTCAGGGTGGAATAATTGTCAGGGTGAATTAATTGCGAGGGTAAATTACTTGTCAGGGTGAATTAATTGCGAGGGTAAATTAATTGTCAGGGTGAATTAATTGCGAGGGTAAATTACTTGTCAGGGTGAATTAATTGTCAGGGTGAATTAATTGCGAGGGTAAATTAATTGTCAGGATGAATTAATTGTCAGGGTGTATTAATTGTCAGGGTGAATTAATTGTCAGGGTGAATTAATTGCGAGGGTAAATTACTTGTCAGGGTGAATTAATTGTCAGGGTGAATTAATTGCGAGGGTAAATTACTTGTCAGGGTGAAATAATTGTCAGGGTGAATTACTTGCGAGGGTAAATTACTTGTCAGGGTGAATTAATTGCGAGGGTAAATTAATTGTCAGGGTGAATTAATTGCGAGGGTAAATTACTTGTCAGGGTGAATTAATTGTCAGGGTGAATTAATTGCGAGGGTAAATTAATTGTCAGGGTGAATTAATTGTCAGGGTGTATTAATTGTCAGGGTGAATTAATTGTCAGGGTGAATTAATTGCGAGGGTAAATTACTTGTCAGGGTGAATTGATTGCGAGGGTAAATTACTTGTCAGGGTGAATTAATTGTGAGGGTGAATTCATTGTGGTGGCGGGTGCAGTGATGACCGCTGAGAAGGAGCTGAGTGTAGAGGTAAGCGGTGTGATTTTTCACTTAGTTGGCTCAAGGCAGGCGGGCGGGCTAGCTGGCTACTATGACGATAAATAGCAATGAAGGCATCTACATGGGAGAGCACACAAGACCTGGGTTCAAATACTATTTGAAATCTTTAAAAAAAAACATTGAACATTTAATTTAAACTGGAGCACTGGAGTGCTAGACGAGCAGGGTTTGCGGGTTTGGGACATTTCTATTAGTTACAGTGCATTATGCGGCCACAATGAGGCACATATAAAGTGTTTAAGATGATTTCAAATAGTTTTTGAACCCAGGTCTGGAAAGCACACTGAGCTCTGAGCTTGCCACATAAAAAGAGAAAGCACACAGATATCTCTGCACGCTCAGTACACCCAGTATTGTGACATGTGAGAGTGGTTATGCTGTTAGAATGGTTATGCTGTTAGAATGGTTATGATGTTAGAATGGTTATGATGTTAGAATGGTTATGTTGTTAGAATGGTTATGCTGTTAGAATGGTTATGATATTAGAATGGTTATGATGTTAGAATGGTTATGATATTAGAATGGTCATGATATTAGAATGGTTATGATGTTAGAATGGTTATGATGTTAGAATGGTTATGATGTTAGAATGGTTATGATGTTAGAATGGTTATGCAGTTAGGCCATCACGTATTTCTGTTGTTGATGCATTGTTACAGGAGTGACTGACAGGCTTGGAGTGGGTCGTTAGTGCCACATAAAGGAACATGCTAGGAGTGACTGACAGGCTTGGTGTGGGTCGTTAGTGCCACATAAAGGAACATACTAGGAGTGACTGACAGGCTTGGAGTGGGTCTTTAGTTCCACATAAAGGAACATGCTAGGAGTGACTGACAGGCTTGGAGTGGGTCTTTAGTTCCACATAAGGGAACATGCTAGGAGTGACTGACAGGCTTGGAGTGGGTCGTTAGTTCATGTTGACGGATATAACCCAGAGCAGAACTAAGTGTCTTCTCAAATTTTCTCCCACAATCTGTTTTTAGCAGTTTCAACTGTACTGTACTGTACTGTTCTGTTCTGTTCTGCTCTGTTCTGTACTGCTCTGTTCTGTTCTGTTCTGTTCTGTTCTGTTCTGTTCTGTTCTGTTCTGTACTGTTCTGTTCTGTTCTGTTCTGTTCTGCTCTGTTCTGTTCTGTACTGCTCTGTACTGCTCTGTACTGTTCTGTTCTGTTCTGTTCTGTTCTGCTCTGTTCTGTACTGCTCTGTTCTGTTCTGTTCTGTTCTGTACTGTTCTGTTCTGTTCTGTTCTGTTCTGTTCTGTTCTGTACTGCTCTGTACTGCTCTGTACTGTTCTGTTCTGTTCTGTTCTGTACTGTTCTTTACTGCTCTGTTATTTTCTGTACTGCTCTGTTCTGTTTGCACTGTCTGTTTCATTTGATATATTTTCAAAGTATAGGGCCTATTTCCTGAACACAGATTAACCCTAGTCCTTGACTAAGAGGAAGTCTGGCCCGTCTTGTTTCTGTGGTGAGGCTGGAGACATGTCAGAGGGAAACTTCCCAGTGAAACCGTGAGGTCCACTTACAGATACTTTGTTACACATTTATCTTCATCTTCCTGTCAGAAAGCTAAGCACTGTTTAATCAACACTCATCAACATAATTAATAGCCACATTTGTCTCAAGTCACAAATCACTGTTTGAAAAACATGCAATGCAATAGAAGTTGGCAGCTCCAAATTACAACCTCACTTTCCTCTGGTGAAGAATGTAACCTGTTTCAACATTCTGTTCCCAGGGCAGGATGGGCAGGATGGGCAGGATGGGCAGGATGGACAGGGTGGACAGGATGGACAGGATGGACAGGCAGTGGTGGGGACTCTATAACTACAGACACGTACTGACAGGGTGGACAGGATGGACAGGATGGACAGGGTGGACAGGATGGACAGGATGGACAGGGTGGAGAGGGTGGAAAGGATAGACAGGATGGACAGGGTGGACAGGATGGACAGGATGGACAGGGTGGACAGGATGGATAGGCAGTGATGGGGACTCTATAACTACAGACACGTACTGACAGGGTGGATAGGCAGTGATGGGGACTCTATAACTACAGACAGGATGGACAGGATAGACAGGGTGGACAGGATGGACAGGATGGACAGGATGGACAGGATGGACAGGATAGACAGGGTGGACAGGATAGACAGGGTGGACAGGATAGACAGGATGGACAGGGTGGACAGGATGGACAGGGTGGACAGGATGGACAGGCAGTGATGGGGACTCTATAACTACAGACACGTACTGACAGGATGGACAGGATGGACAGGCAGTGATGGGGACTCTATAACTACAGACACGTACTGACAGGATGGACAGGATAGACAGGATGGACAGGATGGACAGGATAGACAGGATGGATAGGTAGTGATGGGGACTCTATAACTACAGACACGTACTGACAGGGTGGACAGGATGGACAGGCAGTGATGGGGACTCTATAACTACAGACACGTACTGACAGGATGGACAGGATGGATAGGCAGTGATGGGGACTCTATAACTACAGACACGTACTGACAGGGTGGACAGGATGGATAGGCAGTGATGGGGACTCTAACTGCAGACATATTTTAGTAGTTTTTCTCCCCTCTCATAGTTACATGTACAGGACCAATCAAAAGTTTGGACACATCTACTCATTCAAGGCTTTTATTTGTTTTTGTTTTACTATTTTTTACATTGTAGAATGATAGTGAAGACATAATAGAAATAATACATATTTAGTCATGTAGTAACCCCAGATTCTTCAAAGTAGCCACCCTTTGCGTTGATGACAGCTTTTTACACTCTTGACGTTCTCTCAACCAGCTTCATGAGAAATACTTTTTCCAACAATCTTGAAGGAGTTCCAACATATGCTGGGCACTTGTTGACTGCTTTTCCTTCACTCTGCGGTCCAACTCATCCCGAACCATCTCAATTGGGTTGAGGTTGGGTGATTGTGGAGGCCAGGTCATCTGATACTGCGCTCCATCGCTCTCCTTGGTCAAATAGCCCTTACGCAGCCTGAAGGTGTGTTTTGGATCATTGTCCTGTTGAAACACAAATAATAGTCCCACTTAGCCCAAACCAGATGGGATTGCGTATCGCTGAAGGATGCTTGAATTCTAAATAAATCACAGTCAGTGTTACCAGCAAAGCACCCCCCCCACCATCCCACCTCCTCCTCCATGCTTCATTGTGGGAACCACACATAAAGAGATCATCCATTCACATACTCAGCGTCTCACAAAGACATGGCGGTTGGAACCAAAAATCTCAAATTTGGACTCATCAGACCAAAGGAGAGATTTCCACCGGTATAATGTCCATTATCTCTTCTTCTTATTGGTGTCCTTTAGTAGTGGTTTCTTTGCAGAAATTTGACCATGAAGGCCTGATTCACACAGTCTCTTCTGAACAGTTGATGTTGAGATGTGTCTGTTACTTGAATTCTGTGAATGTCACGTTCTGACCATAGTTCTTTTATGTTTTCTTTGTTTTAGTGTTGGTCAGGACATGAGCTGAGTGGGCATTCTATGTTGTGTGTCTAGTTTTCCCGTTTCTATGTTTGGCCTGATATGGTTCTCAATCAGAGGCAGGTGTTAGTCATTGTCTCTGATTGGGAACCATATTTAGGTAGCCTGTTTTGTGTTGGGTTTTTGTGGGTGGTTGTCTTCTGTCTTTGTCTGTCTGCACCAGACAGAACTGTTTAGTTTTTTTTCCCACATTTGTTGTTTTGTATTTAGTAGTGTTCACGTTTATCGTCTATATTAAACATGATGAACACTAACCACGCTGCGCTTTGGTCCTCTCCTTCGTCCACAGAAAAAAGCTGTTACAGTGAAGTATTTATTTGGGCTGCAATCTGAGTTGCTGTTAACTTTAATTAACTTATCCTCTGCAGCAGAGGCAACTCTCGGTCTTCTTTTCCTGTGGTGGTCCTCATGACAGGTAGTTTTGTCATAGCACTTGATGGTTTTTGTGGCTGCACTTGAAGGAACTTTAAAAGTTCTAGACATTTTCCAGATTGACTGACCTTCGTGTCTTAACGTAATGATGAAAGTAATGGTCATTTTTCTTTGCTTATTTGAGCTGTTCTTGCCATAATATGGACTTCGTATTTTACCAAATAGGGCTATCTTCTGTATACCACCCCTGCCATGTCACAACACATTTGATTGTCTAAAATGAAGGAAAGAAATTCCACAAATTAACTTTTAACAAGGCACACCTGTTAAATGAAATGCATTCCAGGTGACTACCTCATGAAGCTGGTTGAGAAAATTTCAAGAGTGTGCAAAAGCTGTCATCAAGGCAGAGGGTGGCTACTTTGCCTGATTCAATAACATTAGTGTCCAGTGGCCTCAGTGCTTCTGTTTTAGTGTTGCCTTCGAACAGCATGTTGTATGATGGAGTTGGGATTAAGTGCAGACGGTACACGCATTAATTAACAAAAAGTCAACAAAAATGGTCATACTATCGTACTGTAATTGAATGTGTGAGTTTAATCGAAAGCTATATTTAGCAATATATTTGTAATTCATATCATACTGTATGAAAGAACTTGGGTCCCAGTCCTTGCCGTTGCCAAGGTCACCGAAATCGACCATGACACTGACTTCCATATATATATTCCATGTTTCCACTACGCTCGTTGAACTCCCATGTGTGTCCAAAATAACATCCTACTGCCTTTGTAGTGCACTTCTTTGACCAGGGCCTATAGAGAGAATGGTGTGCCATTTCAGACAGAGCCTCCCTACTTCAGCTCTCCACTTACCATCCATTCGCTCCAGATTGTAATTTCACATGGTGATACTGGCAGGGCCGGTCTCCTACATCTGAAATGGCAAACCTATTCCCTATGTAGTGCACTACTTTAGACCAGAGCCCAATGGCACCCTGCTCCCTATGTAGTGCACTACTTTAGACCCGAGCCCAATGGCACCCTGTTCCCTATGTAGTGCACTACTTTAGACCAGAGCCCAATGGCACCCTGCTCCCTATGTAGTGCACTACTTTAGACCCGAGCCCAATGGCACCCTGTTCCCTATGTAGTGCACTACTTTAGACCAGAGCCCAATGGCACCCTGCTCCCTATGTAGTGCACTACTTTAGACCCGAGCCCAATGGCACCCTGCTCCCTATGTAGTGCACTACTTTAGACCCGAGCCCAATGGCACCCTGCTCCCTATGTAGTGCACTACTTTAGACCAGAGCCCTATGGCACCCTGTTCCCTATGTAGTGCACTACTTAAGACCAGAGCCCAATGGCACCCTGCTCCCTATGTAGTGCACTACTTTAGACCAGAGCCCTATGGCACCCTGTTCCCTATGTAGTGCACTACTTAAGACCAGAGCCCAATGGCAACCTGTTCCCTATGTAGTGCAGTAGGGTCCTGGTCTAAAGAAGTGCACTACATAGGGAACAGGGTGCCATTGGGCTCTGGTCTAAAGTAGTGCACTACATAGGGAATAGGATGCCATTTCGAACACAGACCTGGTTTGATAGGTCTCCAGTAAGCCACTTGGAGGTAATGCGAGCCATGTGTTTGTGTTGGACATTATTGGCATGCCTGTCAGTTTATCTGACCTGACCTGGAGCTAGGAAGCCTTACAAACTAACCCTTCAGACCACTGTCTGGTTCTGCTGGCTCTGCCCAGCCCCCCTCACCCCCCCCCCCCTCCCTCCCATCCTGCTGGAACGCTTAGCTGGAACTCTCAATTCAATTCAAAGGGCTTTATTGACATGGGAAAAATATGTTTACATTGCCAAAGCAAGTGAAATAGATAATAAACAAAAGTGAAATCAACAATAAAAAATGAACAGTAAACATGACATATTCCAAAGGAATATTATGGCAATATATAGTGTTGTAACACTGTGTAAATAGTTAGAGTACAAAAGGGAAAATATGGGTTGAATATACAATGGTGTTTGTTCTTCACTTGTTCTTTTATTGTGGCAACAGGTAACACATTTTTCTGCTGTGATGGCACACCGTGGTCTCTCCCTCTCTCTCTCCCTCCATGGAAGTGGAAGGAGATCTCAACTCTCATGGAAGTGGATGGAGGTCTCAGCTCTCACGGATGTGGATGGAGGTCTCAGCTCTCATGGAAGTGGATGGAGGAGGTCTCAGCTCTCATGGATGTGGATGAAGGTCTCAGCTCTCATGGAAGTGGATGGAGGAGGTCTCAGCTCTCATGGAAGTGGATGGAGGTCTCAGCTCTCATGGATGTGGATGGAGGTCTCAGCTCTCATGTAAGTGGATGGAGGTCTCAGCTCTCATGGAAGTGGATGAAGGTCTCAGCTCTCATGGAAGTGGATGGAGGTCTCAGCTCTCATGGAAGTGGATGTAGGTCTCAGCTCTCATGGAAGTGGATGGAGGAGGTCTCAGCTCTCATGGATGTGGATGGAGGTCTCAGCTCTCATGGAAGTGGATGGAGGAGGTCTCAGCTCTCATGGAAGTGGATGGGGGAGGTCTCAACTCTCATGTAAGTGGATGGAGGTCTCAGCTCTCATGGAAGTGGATGGAGGTCTCAGCTCTCATGGAAGTGGATGGAGGTCTCAGCTCTCATGGAAGTGGATGGAGGTCTCAGCTCTCATGGAAGTGGATGGAGGTCTCAGCTCTCATGGAAGTGGTGGGAGGTCTCAGCTCTCATGGAAGTAGATGGAGGTCTCAGCTCTCATGGAAGTGGATGGAGGATGAAGGTCTCAGCTCTCATGGAAGTGGATGGAGGATGGAGGTCTCAGCTCTCATGGAAGTGGATGGAGGATGGAGGTCTCAGCTCTCATGGAAGTGGATGGAGGATGGAGGTCTCAGCTCTCATGTAAGTGGATGGAGGATGGAGGCCTCAGGTCTCATGGAAGAGGATGG